>NW_007257232.1:47818-151800 GCF_000164805.1 Carlito syrichta | reverse complement strand
CAGAGTGAGACTCCAACTCAAAAAAAAAAAAAAAAAGTTAGAATGTTTCCTTTATCCCCCAAATGCCAAACCCATTAGTAACCACTCCCTATTTTCCTCCATCGTCTCCTTATCCCTCACAACCCTCAATCTACTTCCACCTCTGTGGATTTGCCTTTTGGGCGTTTCATATAAATGAAGTTAAATAATTTGTTATCCTATATGACTGACTACTTTTACTGCCTATAATGTTTTCAGCATCCACCTATGTTTTATCATCTATCGATACTTCATTTGTTTTTATTGCTGAATAATATTCCACTGTATGGGCAAACCTCACTTTTTAGTCCATTCATCAGTTGATGAACATTTGAGTTGTTTCCATTTCTTGGCTATTGTGATTGACACTGCTACGAGTATTCATATGCAAGTTTTTGTGTGAATGTACGATTTTAATTTGCTTGATATATACCTAGGAATGGAATATGCCTAGGAATCATTACTGTGTTATATGGTAACTCTATATTTAACGGCCTGAGGAACTACTAGACCATTTCCCAACGCTACTGTTTCTTTTTACATTCACACCAGCAGTGAATGAGAGTTCCAAGGCCTCTACATTCGTGTCAATACTCAGTATTGTTACTTTTTATTATAACAATCTTTGCTCATAAGTGGTAGCTCCTTGTGTGTTTTTGTTTGTTTTCTTGTTTTTTTTTAAATTGACAGATATCATGTTTAGACTAGTTTAGATTTATTTTAAAAAATAAGCTAATGGACAAAGAATTCCCATATACTTCCCTGCCTTCCAACACACACACACACACACACACACACACACACAGAGAGAGAGAGAGAGAGAGAGAGAGAGAGAGAGAGAGATTTCTATTATTAACATCTTACATTAGTATGATATTATAGTCATTTCCTAGGGCTACTATAGCAAACTACTACAAACTACTACTTAAACCACCAAAAATCCCCTCTCTGACAGTTCTGACCAGAAGTCCAAAAACTAAATAAATAAAAATAAAAGGGGCTGGCAGAGCCATGTATTCCTTGAAGTCTAGGAGAAAATGCTTCCTTGTCTCTTCCTAGTTTCTGATGTTTGCCAGCAATCCTTGGCATTTCTTGGCTTGTGGCTTCATCACTGCCTCTATCTTTTCTTGTCCATTTCCCTCTCTGTGTGTCTGTGTTTCTCCTAGCCTCTTAATAAGGATGCCAGTCATTGAATTTAGAGCCCAGGTGAATCTAGTATGAAATCATCTTTATTTAATTACATTCACAAATAACCCATTTCTAAATAAGGTCACATTCATGGTACCTAGGGTTAGGATTTCAGCCTATCAACTCTTAATAGGAATATTTGTTACAATTTATGAACCAATGTTGTTACATTATTATTAGATGAGGTCCATAGTTTATTAGATTTTCTTAAATTTTATGGTACTGTATTCATTTCCTAGGGCTGCTATAACAAACTACTACAAACTAGGTGGCTTAAAACAGCAAAAATTCCTTCTCTCACAGTTTTGAGGGTTAGAAGTATAAAAAGGGTCCTTCTGTACCAGGATCCCTTCCAGGATACTACATTACACTGAGTGGACATGTTTCCTTAAGCTACTGTTGATATTAACAGTTTTGCTGTGACTTTTTTTCCTTTAATATCCTTGACAGTTTTCAGGAGTACTAGGCAGGTAAATTTCAGAAGTCTTCTCTACTAAAATTTGTGTTTTTCTCATTATTAGACTGAGGTTCTAGGTGTTTGAGAAGAATACCATAGAGTCTTTGGGAGGAAGATGAGGGTCATTCTCATTGCATCATATCAAGGATGCATACTTTCAACATGACATCACTGCTGATAATAACCTTGATCACCTGCTTGAGATATTGCTTGTCAAGTTTTTCCACTGCATAGTCAATCTTTTTTTCCCTTTCCATACTGTACTGTTTGGAAGGAAATCTATTTACAGTCCACACTTGAATGGTTAGTTTTTCTCATCCTCCTTGTGACTCAGCTTTGAATCTGGAAAATAGCCTAACAATACTATCTGTCAGTTCAGAGGGATGAGGTGAAGGCTTGTGAGTTAATTTATGTAAAGTTCTAGGAACAGTTATATGTACAAAGGAATTAATTCAATACATATTAATAATTAGCATTATTATCATCACTATGAAAGCCCTTACCTCCCTTTGCCTTTTATTATAATAAATTTGTTTGTGTTTATTCTCTCTTTGATATAGCAATTTCCTTGAGGGTAGATGTATATCATCTTAATACTTCTATAATATCTAGAGATGGAACTACATTCATAACAAGGTGGATGATCAATTATTAAAAGCATATATATCAGACATACAATTGGCATATATTTTTTCCCAGTCTGTGGACTGTCTCCCCACTCTTTTGATGATTTCTTTGGCTTTGCAGAAGCTTGTCAGTTAGATGAGGTCCCACTTATCTATCTTATCTCTTATGGCATGGGCCCTTAGGGTTTTGATCAAGAATTGGTTGCCAGTTCCAATTTCCACAAGTGTCTCCTGCATTTTATAAGGTTCTTATGGTTTGAGGTTTTACATTTGGATCTTTGATCCATTTGGGGTTGATTGTGTATGGTGACAGGATGCTTGCTTTAATCTTCTGTGTGTGGTCAGTCAGTTTTTCCAGTACCAGTTACTGAATAGGTTCTACTCTCCCCAGTGGTTGGTGGTGGAGGCTTTGCCAAAGATGAGTTGGTTGAGAAATTGAGGTTTTTGCTTCTGGAATCTCAATTCTATTCCATTGGTCTATATGCCTGTTCTTGTACCAATACCAGGCTGTTTTGATTATTGTAGCTTTGTAATAGGGTTTGAAGTATGGGAGTGTGATACCTCCTGCTTTGCTTTTTTTGCTGAGAAGCTTTGGCAATTTTTGGTCATTTGTTTCCCTATGAAATCCTGTATTGTCATTTCCAGTTCTGAGAAGAATGCTGCTGGTAATTCAATGGGTATTGAATTAAATCTTTAGATTGCCTGGGGTAGGGTTGATTCTTTCAAATCCATGAGCATGGAATATTTTTCCATTTGTTTTTGTCATCTTTGATTTCTTTGAGCAGTGTTTTGTAGTTTTCATTGTAAAGGTCTTTTATCGCTCTGGTTAGGGAAGATGCCAAGGTATTTGATATTTTTTTCTGGCTATGTGAATGGGACTGTGCTTTTTATTTGGGTTTCTGTTTGTTTTTTGGCCAACTGCATGTCTGACAAACGCCTGTCTTCTAGGATCTACAAGGAACTCAAACATGCTGAAAAGAAAAAAACAAACAGCCCCACTACAAAGTGGGCAAAAGATATGAATAAACTGTTCTCAAAAGAAGATGTATGAGCAGTCAACAGATACATGAAAAAATGCTCAGCCTCACTAGTCATCAAAGAAATGCAAATTAAAATTATACTGAGATACCACCTAACTCCAGTCGGGATGGCTACTATCAATAACTCAAAAAACAACAGATGCTAGAGGGAGAGGGAACACTTCACTGTTATTGAGAGTGTAAACTAGTACAGACTCTGTGGAAAACCATGTGGTGATTCCTGAAAGATCTAAAAATTGATGTTCCACGTGACGCTGCAATCCCCCTACTGGGAATATACCCAGAAGAACTCAAATCACTTTGTAAAAAGTTCCCTGCATACTTATGTTTATCACAGCATTGTTCACAGCAGCAATAACATGAAACCAACCATGCTACCCATCAAAAGAGGATTGGATTTTTAAAAAAGGGTGGTATATATACACGATGGAATACTACGCAGCCATAAATAAGAACAAAACATGAACTTCACAGCAACCTGGATGGATTAGAGTCTATAATACTGAGTGATCTTTCACAGAAACAAAGAAGTGAGTATCACATGTTCTCACTCATAAGCAGACCTTGAAGAATTATCGTAGTACTATAAGAAAAGGAAACTGCCAGGAGGGGAGCAGGGAAGCAGGATTGGTAGTAGTAGGAATCTGCCTAGGGAAAGAGGGCGCGCATCTCATCAACAAGGGTACCTACATAATGAACATTTGTATACCTAACCATGATTTGTATCCCAGATCTTTAAAATAGCAAAATTAAAAGTCAAAAAAAGAGTGTGTGTGTGTGTGTGTGTGTGTGTGTGTGTGTGTGTGTGTGTGTCTATACCTGCATCTAGATGTAATTGCTTAATAAATCCCTTTCTTGCCCCCAGTCTCTTCAGAAACATAAATGCTAGATTTAGAACATTTATGAATGTTATATATGATCTCTTTAATCCCTCTTTATTAAATAAAAGAAAATTGAAATTTAGAGAAGTGGACAAAATATTCAGGTATCTAGGAGAGCTAGAGGAAGAATTGGGACCCAAACTGAAGTCTATGACTTCCTGACCAGGCGGCTTTTCAAAATACTAATTCTGACAGTCATCAATATAGAGGACTAATAGCCAATTGTAGGAAAGAATAAGAAAAGAACAGGATCCAGGTGCTTGAGGAATGTTCAATCAGGAGCAATAAAACAAATTAAAAGGAAGAGAAGCCGGGCTCAGTGGCTCAGCCTGTAATCCTGTGCCTTTGGGAGGCTGAGGTGAGTGGATTGCCTGACCCCGCGGGTTCGAGACCCGCCTGGGCAGCGAGACCTCATCTCTACAATAAATCAAAAAATCAGCCGGGCGTGGTAGTGCATGTCTGTAATTCTGGCTACTTGGAAGGCTGAGGCGGAAGGATCGCCGGAGCCCAGCAGGTCGAGGCTGCGGTGGCTGGGAGCGGCCACTGCACTCCAGTCTGGGCGACAGAGTGAGACTCCAACTCAAAAAAAAAAAAAAAAAAATGGAAGAGAAGAGGTCATGAAAGAATAAACTTTGCCACATTTTTGCCAAGAGGTTGCCCACAGAGCCATCATAATCAAAACAGCCCAACCTATGGGTAGGAACAAATGCACACAGAATTATCTTTTTTTTTTTAAAAAAAAAATTATTATAAAGATGCAGGGTACATTTCAGGGTTAGGCATATAAACATTGACCATGCAGGTACCCCTGTTGATGAGAATCATCTTTTAAATAAAAGCATATTTACCTTGGAACCTTAATACCCTCCTAACCACCAAGCATGGTCCATTTTAATTTTCTTTTTATCTTCTCCAAGTATCACTGATTTACAACCAGTCCCTTGAAGATGAGTGAATGAGATCTTCAGAGTTAGCGTTTTCAATAGATCCTAACTTGGAATCATCATCCAGATTTGTAAAAAAACTGTTTCAGACCAGTGTAACACATATTACATTAATAAGTATGACTAAGAGATAGATAAAATGTCTGTATCCATGTTGATGGCTCCTTTCTGTGTGAACTACGGAGTCACGTGACCTGTTTCCTTATCCATAAAATGCAAATGATGGTATAAACCTACTTTACTGGGCATTTACAAAGGCTTATGGCAACATGCTTTTAAAATTGAAAACTCAGTATAAATAGCATCTCACCGTAAGTTGTGCTCCCAAGTTCTTTCAGTTATACATTAAAACATCTTTAATTTAGGCTAAAGTAATTCAAGCTTTGTAAGAATTCAAGCAGAAGGTAGGCTGAAGATTGTTCTATAATGTTTGTTTTGTTTTGCATATAAACATTATATATAACTGTTGAAGGATTCTGTAAAATTAGAGCCAGACTATGAGAAGCAGTAAAGCATAGTGGTTAAGTAACACCTGGCTCTGCCATTTATGAGCAGTTTAGCCTTGTATTCCAAGTAACTTCCTAGCAGATGGATGAGTTCTTTAATCTTTAAAAGAAGAAAATTACAATGGCTTCTCTGAGTTGTGAAAATTAGTTCTTGTTGTGAGCTGTAAAGCTCTTAAGAATTCCTGGCTCAGAGTAAGCACTCAATAAATGTTAGTAATTGTTATTATTAAGATTATCTTTCACATTTTAATGCTAGTTGATTTGTGTAGTAAGTTATACGTGTGAGACATAAAAGAAAACAACACAATTTAAGGAAGAGAAAACTTAACTGACACTTTTGAAGCCATATATTCTTCCCTGATTCCAACCCTCTCTATCCAAGTGTCCTGAATTTTGTGTATATTATGTCTTTGCTATATTCCTTAAAGTTTTTTAAACTATATCGTGTTATATTCCATAAATAATTTTTTTCAACTGAACATTTATATTAGTTCCAGTGTTTTTGATGTTTCATTTCTACTGCTTATGATGTTGCTATTAATATTTCTTCAAATGTTTCTGGAGGTATCTGTGCAGAATTTTCTCTAGGGTAAATACCTAAGAGTAGAACTGTCAGGTTGTAATATATGCATCCAAACTTGGACACTTTTTATATTTAAATAGGAGCACTATTTATAATTAGGTTTTAACAGTCATAAATTGGAACTAGTCTAGGGAAATTGGGAGTGTAGAATTCTTCTAGATAATGCCAATTTAATATTTTTAGGAGGAAAATATTGAATTTAAATAACTTATACAATTTCTTTTTCTATCTGATATTTATTTTTAAAATTTTATTTATTTACTTTTAAAATTTTATTTTAAAGATGTGGGGTACAATTTGAGATTAGGTATACAAATGGTCATCATACAGGTAAAGTTTGGGCCTCCCTTTGGTCTCCACTGGTTTGAGATCAGGTACCCTTATTGATGTTAAGGCAGGTTCTGGCTACCACCAGTCCCTTTCTTATAGTATTATAGTAAAAGTTCAGGGTCTGCTTATAAATGAGAATCTGATACTCAGTTCTTTGTTTCTGTGATAAATCACTGAGTGTTATAGACTCTAAATCCATCCAAGTGACTCAGCAATACCCCTTCTGGTGATATACCTGGAAACTTAAATCACTCTACAAAAAAGATGCCTTCATACACATTTATTGCAGTACTACTTACAATCATAAAAACACGGAACCAAACATGCTCACACCCATCGAAACTGGACTGGATTAAAAAAAAACTGTAATACATATAAACAATGGAATATTACACAGCCATAAAGCAAAAAAAAATTATGGACTTTGCCAGCTTATTTATTTTTTAAAATTTATTATTATTTTTTTGAGTTGGAGTCTCATTCTGTCACCCAGGCTGGAGTGCAGTGGCATGCTCATGGCTACCCCAGCGTCAACTTGCTGGGCTCCGGTGATCCTTCTGCCTCAGTCACCCAACTAGCTGGAACTACAGGTGAGCGCTACCACACCCGGCTTTTTTTTTTTTTTTTTACTTTATTGTAAAGACAAGGTCTTACCAAATTGCTCAGGTTGGCATCCAACCCACGGACTTAGACAATCCACTCACCTGAGCATCCCAAAGTGCTGGGATTACAGGCTGAGCCACTGAACCCAGCTACCAGTTTTTTAAAAAGTATTCTACTTTACACTATCTTCAAGGCATTTGAAAAATGTAATTAATTAATTATTTTTAATTGACAAATCAAAATTGTGTATATTTATGTGATATAATGTGGTATTTTGATTTGTTTCCATAAAAGATTCATTGACGTTAACTCATATATTCACCACAATGTTTTCTTATTTTTTTTTGTTGTGAGAACATTAAAAGCTTATTTTAGCAATTTTGAAATATATTAAACATTATTATTAACTTTGGTTACCATGCAGTGTAGCGGAATAGATCACTAAAACTTATTTCTCCAGTCTAAATGAAACTTTGTACCCTTTGATCAAAATCTTCCTTTTCTCTGCTCCTTCCCCTTTCCTCCAGCCTCTGATGACAACCTTTCTACGATGTGTTTCTAAGAGGGGGACATTTTAAGACACCACATATAGGTGAGATCAGACATTATTTGTCTTTCTGTGCCTGACATTTCATTACCAAAACATCCTCCAGTTCCATTCATGTTGCTGCAAATAATAAAAGACAGAATTTCCTTCTTTTTAAAGGCTGTCTAGTATTCCATTGTGTGTGTGTGCATGTGTGTATTACATTTTTTATGTTCATTTATTTCCTGATGAACACTAAGATTGTTTCCATATCTTGGGTATTGTGTATAATGAAATAAACATAAAAGTGAAGATATACATTAAACATACCTATTTTAATTTCTTTGGATTTATACCAAGAAGCAGATTGCTGAATCATATGGTAGTTTTAGTTTTAGCTTTTTGATGAACTTCCATACTATTTTCCAAAATACTTGTGCTAATTTACCTTCTTACCAATAGTGTCCCTGTGTTCCCTTTTATTCATACCCTTGCCAAAACTGGTCATTTGTCTTTTTTTCTTAATTTCTTAAAAAGAAATTTATGGGGTACAAATGCAATTTGTATTCTGTATAGATTCTGTAGTAGTCAAGTCAGGGCTTTTAGGTTATCTATCACCCAAATAATGTACATTGTATCCATTAAGTAGTTTTTCATCTCTTTGGTCGTTTTTATAATGACCATCTTACCAGATGTGAAGTGATATATCACTGAAGTTTAAATTTGTGTCTCTGATTAGAGATGTTGAACATTTGTTCATATATCTGTTGGCCATTTGTATTTCTTCTTTAGTGTTTGTTCAAATCCTTTGTCCATTTTAAAAGTTAGGTTATTTATTGGTATTGAGCTGTTTGAGTTTCTTATATATTTTGGATATCACTTCATAAGATGTGTGGTTTGCAGTCAGACATGGTGGCTCATGCCTATAATTCCAGTACTTCGGGAAGCTGAGTTAGGAGGATTGCTTGAGCCTAGGAGGAGTTCAAGACCAGCCTAGGCAACACAGTGAGATTTCATTTCTACAAAAAAATTAGCTGGGTTTGGTGGCACGAGCTTGTAGTCCCAGCTACTTGAAAAGCTGAGGCCAAAGAATCACCTGAACCCAGAAGGTCGTTTTGTTATTTCTAATATCGTTTTTGCTTTTTTGATCGAGTAATCTTGCTGCAAAGGATCATCCCTGAAAAGAACAACAAAGTTTTGCCTTTTTTAAAACTCTTCTCTATTATAGAAGTGTTTTCTTTTTTTAGAAACCTGTTTTATTACTGCTTCTTTTCTTTTACATTTTGTTCATTTTTACTTTTTGCAAACTTCATGTTTACTGTTTAGCTTAATTCAAACCTATCTCGTTTTCCAAATATGCATTTGTGTTTCAGCCTATAGATTGCCCTCTAAGAATTTCTTTAGTTTTATCTCATGATATTTTGTAAATAGAGTATTTTTCTTATTGCTATTTTAAAGTTTCTACTTTATATTATTTCTTCATTGACATAAAATATTTACAAATATAAATTTGAATTTAAATATTACGGGTTTTGCTATTTTTATTACTGATTTTTTTAACATTTAAATTTTTTTATTTTAAAATTGTGGGGTACAATTCAGGGTTAGGTATGCAAATATTCATTGTGCAGGTGGCCTTGCTGATGAGGTGTGCTCCCCCTTCCCACAGGCAGATTTTGACTACTGTCAATCCCCCCTCCCCCATCACAGTTTCCCACTACTGTCAATCCTTTTCTTATAATATTACGGTAGTTGTTCAAGGTCCACTTATGAGTGAGAACATATTATACTCAGTTCTCTGTTTCTGTGAAAGATCATTCAGTATTATAGATTCTAATTCCATCCAGGTTCATGATTTTCTTCTTCTTTAGTTCATGATTTTCTTCTTCTTTATGGTCACGTAATATTCCATTGTGTGTATGTACCACTTTTTTTATCCAGTTCTCTTTTGATGGACAGCATGGTTGGTTCCATGTTCTTGCTGTTGTGAACAAGGCTTCAATAAACATACATGTACAGGTATCTTTTTTATAGAGTGATTTGAGTTCTTCCGAGTGTATTCCCAGTAGGGGGATTGTGGGGTCATATAGAAAATGGATTTTTAGTACTTTTATGAACCGCCATACTGATTTCCACAGAGGCTGTACTAATTTACACTCCCACCAACAGTGTAGAAGTGTTCCCTTTTTGCCACATCCTCTCCAGCATATGTTATTGATGATGGCCACTCTGACTGGAGTTAGGGGGTATCTCATTGTAGTTTTAATTTGCATCTCCTTGATAACTAGAGAGGTTGAACACTTTTTCATGTATCTGTTGGTTGCTCCTATGTCTTCTTTTGAGAACTGTCTATTCATAGCTTTTGCCCACTTTGTAATGGGGTTGTTTGTTTGTTTTGTTTGTTTGTTTGAGTTGGAGAATCACTCTGTCGCCCAGACTGGAGTGCAGTGGCCTCTCCCGGCCACTGGAGCCTTGACCTGCTGGGCTCCAGCTATCCTTCTGCCTCAGCCTTCCAAGTAGCTGGAACTACAGGCACGCGCTATCACGCCCAGCTAATTTTTTTTTAATTTATTGTAGAGATGAGGCCTCGCCAAGTTGCCCAGGTGGGTCTTGAACCTGCGGGCTCAGGCAATTCACTCACCTCAGCCTCCCAAAGCCCGGAATTACAGGCTGAGCTACCAAGCCCAGTTTGTTTTTTTTCTTTTAATCATTAATTATTAATTACTTTTTGAATGACAATTTTTTATTTTATTTTTTTATTTTTTTGAGTTGGAGTCTTATTACATCTCACAATCCTTTGTTTGTTTTTTATTTTATTTTAATCAATTTTTTAAAATGATACTGTGGGATTGTGGGGTACAGTTAAGGGTTAGATATATAAATATTCTTCGTTCGGACACCCTTGCTGATAAGAGGTGTCTCCCTGTCCCCAGACAAATATTTACTACCGTTAATCCCATCTCCCTCCACCCCCATAGTTTCCCACCATTGTCAGTCATTTTCTTATAGTATTACGTTGGATGTTCAAGGTCCACTATATGAGTGAAAACGTGTGATACTCAGATCTTTGTTTCTGTGAGAGATCACTCAGTATTATAAACTCAGTTCCATCCAGGTTGCTGCGAAATTCATGATTTTGTTCTTTTTTATGGCTGCATAGTATTCCATTGTGTATATGTACCACTTTTTTTAAATCCAGTCCTCTTTTAATGGACAGCATGGTTGCTTCCAGGTTCTTGCAATTGTGAACAATGCTGTGATAAACATACGTGTGCAGGTATCTTTTCTGTAGAGTGATTTGAGTTCTTTAGGGTATATTCCCAGTAGGAGGATTGAGGGCTCATATGGGAGGTTGATATTTAGAGCTTTTAGGAATCACCACACTGTTTTCCACAGAGGTTGCACTAGTTTGCACTCCCACCAACAGTGTAGGAGGGGTATTCCCTTTTCACCACACCCTCTCTAGCAACTGTTATTTTTTGAGTTATTGATAATTGCCATTCTGAGTGGAGTTAGGTGGTATCTCAGTATGGTTTGATTTGCATTTCCTTGATGATTAGTGAGGTTGAACATTTCTTCATGTGTCTGTTGGCTCTCGGATGTCTTCCTTTGAGAAGTGTTTGTTCATATCTTTTGCCCACTTTATAATGGGGTTGTTTGTTTTTTTCTTTTCAGCACATTTGAGTTCCTTGTAGATCCAGGATGTTAAATCTTTGTTGGACCTGGAGTTGGCAAATACTTTTTCCCAATCTGTGGGCTGTCTCCTTGCTCTTTTGATGGTTTATTTGGCTTTGCAGAAGTTTGTCAGTTTAATGAGGTCCCACTTGTCTATCTTATCTCTTATGGCCTGTGGGTTTCGGGTTTTGTTCAGGAATTGGATGCCAGTTCCAATAACCATGAGGGTATGTCTTTCATTTTCTGAGGTTCTTATGGTTTGAGGTTTTACATTTAGGTCTCTGATCCATTTAGAGTTAATTTTTGTATATGGGGATAGAAAGGGGTCCTGTTTCAATCTTCTGCATATGGTCAGCCAGTTTTCCCAGTATCATTTACTGAATAGGTTCTCCTCTCCCCAGTGGTAGGTGGTGGAGGCTTTGTCGAAGATGAGTTGGTGGAGAAATTGAGGTTTTGCTTCTGGAATCTCAATTCTATTCCATTGATCTATATGCCTGTTCCTGTACCAATACCAAACTGTTTTGATTATTGTAGCTTTACAGTAAAGTTTGAAGTCTGGTAATGTGATACCACCTGCTTTGTTTTTTTTTTGTTTTTTTTTTTTTGCTGAGGACTGTTCTGGCTATTCTTGGTTGTTTGTGTTTCCATATGAATTCCTGTGTTGTTTTTTCTAGGTCTGAGAAGAATGTTGCTGGTAATTTGATGGGTAATGCATTAAATCTGTAGATTGCCTTAGGTAGAATCTTAACAATGTTGATTCTTCCAATCCATGAGCATGTAATATTTTTTCACTTGTTTGTGTCATCTTTGATTTCTTTGAGTAGTGTTTTACAGTTTTCATTGTAAAGGTCTTTCACGTCTCTGCATAACCCCATTTTTAAAGTCTCTATTGTCAGTTTCTTCCCTGTTCATTAAACACTCATTACCCTGGTGTTCTACTTAAGGATCTGAATTTCTGTATCTTCACAAAGTTAATAGTAGGTGCAGAAATAAGCAATCCCAAAATCATTATAACTAAACAAAGCAAAAGTGTATTTCTCACTCATCACATTTGGTTGGTCAAAAGGTGAGTACACTTTGTCTCATTCAATCATTCAGGGACTTAGGGTCCTTTTGTTTCTGAGACTCTGTCATTTTTAACATGTACCTTCATTGTGTCCAAGCATGTGTCAGATAAATGTGTGGAGGTGTAAGTAGATAGAGAATTTGGAGAAGGTAAACCTACTCATAACTGCCTTGGACTGGAAGTGACACATCACCTCCATTCGCAGTCCATAGGCAAGAACTACACAGATCATTCCACCTAGATGCAAGAGGGTTGTGAAGTGTAGTTTAGCTATGTACACACAGAGGGAGAACAAGTTAGTGAACATCTAGCCAGTTTCTGCCTCAAATTTAATGGAGGTTTAGTTATTTTTGGTAGAATAGTAGTTCAGGATGTCTATTATGGACGATAATTAAAAATGAAAGTATATTTTGTTTTCATTCTTCTCTAACTAGTCTGTAATTATAGCTCTGACTCCCTCATGATCTAATGGTTTCATAAGGGAGCTTTATTTTTAAGTAGTCTGGGTAATAGAGTTTTTTCTCCTTTCATTTTTATTATAAAATGCTATTTTTTTCGCATTGTGAGAAGAGAATGTGGCCTGTATAATTTATATTTGGAACCTAATGAAGCCTACATTTGGCCTAATATATGTTCATTAAAAAATAAATGTTACATGAACAATTGAGAATAAGGTAAATGGGAGACTTAATTTCCAATTATTTCTCATCTCACTTAAATACAATTCAACTTCTCATAAAGCTCTAAATTACCTGATTACTATCTATCTCCCCCCCAACACTTATCTCACTCACTTACCTTCCACTTATCTGTGAAGCCCCAGCCACACTGGACTCTTTTTTCTTCCTGCCTTGGGTCTTTACACTTGCTGTTCCTACTATCTCCAGTCCTAGCCCTTGTTTATCATTTAGCCATAGCTTAAATGTCACCACCCCTCCCAAAAGCATTTCCTATGCCCAACCAGTCAAATGCTAACATGCCACCTTGTTTTTTTTCTTTTTATAACCTTCTTCACTAACCAAAATTAAATTGCTAGCTTGTTTGTATATTATCTGTCTTCCTTATCAAAAATGTAATTTTATTTTTTACATAAAAGAAGAACTTTTGTTTTCTCATTTGCCATTTTATTCCTAATGCTTTCTAGAATTCTGGGACTATAATAACATTAAATAAATAATGTTGAATGAATGTATAACTTATTTCACTTTTTTATTCATGGCTAACTTTAAGATGCGGCGGTTGTGATACTGAGCCATTTAAAGGTTACTATTATTTCTTTCTTTCCTATTCTTTTCCTTCCCTATCCTTCCTATCCCTTTCTCACTCCCATTGTTCCTTCCCTCCTATACTTGGGGAAGTTTATCTCATTAAAGTAAGGTGTGTTTTGAGAAATATATTTCTCAACAAAACTTTTGATGGGATTTGTTAAATGACTTTATTTTTCATTTATGGTGCTATTTTCACATTTTATCTTTGTATCCTTATTTTTTATTTTGGTAAAAGAACAACAAGAAACGTCTCAGTTATGTCGA
The DNA here is from genome assembly GCF_000164805.1 of Carlito syrichta. Taxonomy (NCBI): domain Eukaryota; kingdom Metazoa; phylum Chordata; class Mammalia; order Primates; family Tarsiidae; genus Carlito; species Carlito syrichta. The sequence continues at coordinate 137,825 of NW_007257232.1, read as the reverse complement.
ATCATTTACCATGATTTTCCACAACTCTAACAGATGCTTTGTCTGTTCTGGCTTTCAAGAACGGTTTAAAAACAAAGAAAAATCCATATAAGATCTCAGAAAAAAATTGGAGCTTTGTATGCAAATATACTCTTCAAATGTTATATCAGCATTCATTTACATGGACTTGACATCTTGTAGTCAATCAGTCTTAATCTCTTTTTAAAAAATTTATTATAAAGATCTGGGGTACAATTCAGGGTTAGGGTATACAAACATTGATTATGCAGGTACCCTTGTTGATGAGGTATACCCCTCCCTCCCCTAGCAGTTTCCCTCAACTGCCAATCCCACAACCCTCCCCTAAGAGTTTCCCATTACTGCCAAATGCTTTCTTATAGTATTATAATTGTTCAAGTTCTGCTTATGAGTGAGAACATATGGTACTCTGTTCTTTGTTTCTGTGATAGATCATTGAGTATGATCGACTTCAAATCCATCCAAGTTGCTGCAAAGTCCATATAGTTGTCCTTCTTTATTCACAATAGTAAAAACATGGAACCAACCATGTTGCCCATTGAAGCTGGACTGGATAAAGAAAATGTGGTACAGGTTTAATCTCTTTATGGGAGCTGTATCTTCAAGAATTCTCCCTTGATGACATGATATTGCATTTGCCTGTGGTACTGGGTTAAAACACTTTGCTCCCCTCAAAACTCACTTTTAAATTCAAGTTTCTACACCCTTAATTATCTACCTAAGTACTAAGGCTTCTTTTTTTTTAGATTAAATTAATATGTTACGAAGTCCAACTCACTTTAGACAGTACATGTCAGAGAAGAAAGAGAGCTGTATGTGTGTGTCTGTCATGGAGGTGGGGGGTGGGGATGACACAAGGACTTTTTCAAGTGAAGCATATGGAAATCGATCTAAATTGTGAGTTGCATTTGACAAATGTCTCATGAGTAAGAGTTGGTGGCCCAGGAAAACTTTCTGTTATTCAAGTCCCTTAAGAACAGTAGAGTTATTTTCAGGATAATCTGTGTAGAAGGAGCCACGTACTGCTTTCAAATTGATGCTCATTTGGAATGAAAAATGCCAGAGCAGTTTATGTACATCCTGTCCCACATTCTGCCTGATCCTGACTGCTCTGTCCAAGATGATACCTTGAATTCTGCAGAGTTCAGAAAATAAACCTCGTGTTTTATTCATAATAAGCCACCAAACTAAAGGAAGAGTTAGTAGGGTGGGGATTCATATAGGAACCTCATAAAACTGTACTTTCTTTTCTGGATATGAGCACTATTCAATAAAAGAGTAACCTCCTCTTGTATCTATAATGTTGAAAGTAATTAAAGAAAGCACCACAGCAGAAGAATTATTGAGCATTTTTTTGAAGACTAATGGTTAGAAAGCACATAATTAAAATTTGAATGAAATAACAACTATTACTTCTGGCACTGTGATTATTACTTTCTGAACCCATTTTAACTCTTTAATTCACCACAAAGAAGTTATAGGAATAATTACTATCGGTACCCCAAGTTTTTACATGAGGAAACTACAACTTAGGAAATTTAATCAAATTGTCCAAAGTTAGCCGGGCATGGTGGTGTACATCTGTAGTTCCAGCTTCTTGGAAGGCAGAAAGATAGCCTGAGCCCATTAGGTGGAGGCTTTGGTGGCCATGAGCGTGCCACTGTATTCCAGCCCGGGTGACAGAGTGAGAATCCAATTTAAATAAATAACTAAATAAATAAATAATTTTTTAAAAATTGCCCAAAGTTATATTGTTCCTAAATTGAGGCTCAGGATTCAAGAATCAGGCAGCATAATTCCAGAGTCCATTCTTTAAATGACCATATGGATGGATGGTTGTGTGGATAATGAATGGCAATTGAATGGTTAAAATTCTTAAATGGTATTAGACAAAAGTAGGAGAATCAAGTGTATTTATCATCATGGTTCTAAGTTGATTTAAATGACCTTTCCAAAAAAAGATACTAGTTTTTCTCAAAGGACTAGTTGCAATGGTGTCTTCTATAGGGTCCACACTTCATGGAAGCTGTTGAAGAGCCCTAATTTCCCATTAGTACAAAGGTACTTGCTACACATGGAGTCACCTGTCCCATCTGAGAAGAGCTGCTGGTTGGGGCTGTTCATTCATTAATGCCATCTGAATGTCATATCAATGTTTTGCATTCTTTACTTGCCTCTCATTAGGAGCAAGGACAGAGTACTATCCAATTCTCAGAGCAAAACACCCCAGAGCTTTCTCATACACAATTGAACATATAATGCTAAGGATTGTTAAAATACCACATGCTTGCAAATTTTTTCAATAATTGCTACAGCCGGGCTCGGTGACTCAGCCTTTGGGAGGCTGAGGTGAGTGGATTTCCCGAGCCCACGGGTTCGAGACCCGCCTGGGCAGCGAGACCTCATCTCTACAATAAATCAAAAAATCAGACAGGCGTGGTAGCGCATGCCTGTAATTCCGGCTACTTGGAAGGCTGAGGTGGAAGGATAGCCAGAGCCCAGCAGGTCGAGGCTGCGGTGGCCGGGAGCGGCCACTGCACTCCTGTCAGGGTGACAGAGTGAGACTCCAACTCAAAATAATAATAATAATAATTGCTACAAATATTCATCAGATGTTTCCTCATTTGCTTAATTTCTAAAAGTATTTTCTGCTATGATAATATTTTGTTAGTCTCTCATATTTAGGTTGGCATCTGACCACTTGATTTTATGCTTCTTAGCTAATGGTACAGGCTTTGAACATTTAGCATCTCATTCAAGTTATTTGTTTTTAGATTTAGTACCCATGCAGCCTTTTGGCCATGTTATTTTCTAATGAGAATTTTGGAGACTCATTATATTTTGAACTTCTTTCTTTCCATTCAAACGAGCTCCATCATAAAATACAGCAATTTTGCCACTGAATGGGTGTTGGCACTAGAGAACATAGACTTTTCTCCATAGAGTCCAGGTTCTTGCCAGAACTGAGAACACGTCACATGTATGATGTTAAAGCTCACTTTTTAAAAAAATGTCTCTGTTAGAAAGGAATAAAGTTTACCTTTTTAACCTAAGAAAACCTTCCTCCATTTTTTAATCTTGATATACCTCCTACTTCTCAGTATTTAAGGTGAATATTGATACCAGTATATTTAGTACTCCTAGAGTATACTGCTACATATTATACATATGTTATACATATTATACACGTACATATATACAGCTACATATTATAACTTGCAATCCTTGCATTAACACAGAGAGTACCATCATTATTCTACTGAGAAAACCGAGATTCAGAGACGTCAGGCAACTTGTTAGTTACCACTCAGCTAGAAATGATAGGGTCCACGTCCACATTCAGACACATATCCTTTGACTCAAGAATTCCAAATTCTGTTTTATATCTTACAAGGTTCATTGAAATCTTTAGTATTATTCTACCTCACCCCAAGGAGCAGACTGCATATATGAACAGATTTTACTGCTAAAAATTATAACTCCAATGACTTCAACAACATGTTTTTATTTCTACCCGTTAAACCTCATGGACTAACTCGGTTCTTTTCAATATGAACTCTTTGAGTATTAGGATATAGAATAAACAACAAATTTTTTTTCTGCTATTTCAAAAGTAAAATTCCTCTAATTCCTTTATCTGTGACTCTTTTTACTAAAATAAGTGATAGTTTGCCTGGTTATCATGGCCACTTTACTTGGATCCTCTTCTGATCCATATAACCTGACCAGCTCAGAGTAGAACAATATTACCATCTTTCTATTTTTAGACACTCTACTCTGGTTATTGCTACCCAATGCAGAATTGTTTTTGTCTGTTTGTTTTATTTTGTTTCATTTGGCAGGCACATAACATAGTTAACCTGTGTCATTTTCACTGTAGGCTAAATCCAAGTCATTCTCACATACATTGCTAATGAGGCCCTTCCTCTTCTACCTTGCATTTGTTCAGTTAGTAATAAAAATGCTTTGAGTCAGACATCATTGATGCACCACTTCAGACAATTACTGCTTCCAGCCATCTCTGTGGAGGCCAACTCTGCATCTTTCTGTCCTTCTGTATGCAGGCACAACCCAACAATATTAGGATCTCACCTCATTCCCCTTCCACCTTGCTTACCTCCACCCCAGGGTTTTTTGACCTTCAGGAACAGGGCACTATGAGATTTCACATGGATTCTTGTTTGTGCAAATCAGAAATGTGGTGAGAGTTAACAACTTCTGGAGTGAATTTTGATCAGTACGACACATGTACTGATGTAAATCCTTACCCCAGATGAACTGTTTGAGATGCAGTTTATGCAGCATCTCAGAAGATGGTTCCACAACATCAAACAATCATTCTCAGTGGTGCCAGCTTAATAAAGACCCTGGTTTTGGCTTTCCCTCCTGCTCTGCCTCCCTCTTTTTGTTCATTCCTGCTGTTTTCTGATTTTATTTCTTAATAAAGTAGTTGAATACAAGCCTTGAGGTCAGGTTCTGCTTTCTGGGGAATTCAGCCTAATACCAATTTCAGAATGTTAATAGGTAGCACTAGGGCTACTAGGACAAAAATATGGACCAGACCTTAAGGCCTTGGTTTTCCTATCAAAGTAACTGGACAACATGACAAAAGGATGGCCACCCTGCTCCAAGGCACTGGCTGTGACAGCCCTGCTTACTCAGGAAGCTAGCAAACTTACCTATGGTCAGCAGAAAGGTTCAGTAAAACATTACAAGGCTATGACTGAGATAAAATGGCTGCACCACTGCTAGGATTAATTACCAAGTTCTTCTATTCTAAGATTCTTAGGGTTCCTACCTTTATTATGGTTTAGATGTGAAACATTCAAATTTGTAAGAGATTCTAATGCTTTCATCCAGAATATTTGTCCTTATCATCATTATATTCTCGATTAGGTAAGAATTTTGAAATATGTGGTAAGGCACTGAGCATAATTATACTAATTGAAAGCTGTATAATTTGACAATTACTTTTAGTGTTAAGATGTCTTCCTAATCAAAGATTCTTTCTTATGATGGAGAGAAGGAAATGAAGAAAAAGTAGTTCCGTAGATTTAGTGTTTATCTTGGGTGAAAGCACAATAGAAATATCATTTTCACTACAAATATTCTAAATTTAAGTAGACTCACCTAGCAGGATTTAAAGACCCACATTCAGAGATCTTGTGCTATGATAGGGTTACTCACCATTTTTTGCTAAAATTATATTTACTAAACCATATAAACTTTCAGGGTCTATTTTAACTTGTGAGGAAACTATATCATCAAAGATAACTTTCAGTTTTAGAAAATATATCTGACTATAGACTGCTTATGTTAAAATTAAACTTTACAAGCTGTTAAACATAACCATTTGCTTAAAGAATGTATCTGGAAGGAATCTTAGATAGTTTCCAATTTTTACTTCTCAAATATTTTTCAAAAATGGAAACTAAAGCACACAGAGAGGTATTAAAACAAACAAACAAACAAAAAAACCAACCTGTTGTGGGTCCCCAGGAAAAGATGAGCATTAGAGCTTGGACCAGATTCCTAGACCTGAGAACTTTTTCAGAACACTAATTTCTGAGCTTTAAAGGAGCACAGGTTTTTTGTTCTATTCTCAAGAATTCCTACTAGGAATAGATCATTAAACTATAGAAATGTGGCTTAGATAAAAAAAATTGTAAAGTCTTTTTGGTATTTTGGCATTTGTAAGTTTCTTTTTAACACTTGAATATAAGATTTCTCTCTAGTCCTCACATATCACAATTCATTTAACCCTCAGTGTTGACAGCTGTGATATCCTGAATCTGAGCACCCCTGCCACCTCCACCTCAAAACCATAGTCCAAAAAATTAGTCTCTCATTTCTCTCTTGCATTTCTATTATTACCTACATAGAAGTCACTGTGATCTTTCTAAAATGTAAATCTGTTCACACCATTCCTTTGTTCAAAATCTCTTAATAGCTTCACACCAAAATCTGAAGATGATCTCTTGGCTTTTCATGGCCTGGCCCTTTGCCTACCTTTCCCATATCATTGTTTAGAATGTTCTTCTCACTCACGTACAACAGCCAGTATGACCATTTGGTATTTCTCAGACAGACCATTCTGGTTCTCATGTCAGGGTTTTTACACTTGATACTCCCTTTGCTCAGACATTTCTTTTCTAAATTTTCATCATTTGCTTCTTCACATACTTCAGTCTGTTGCTCATGTCACTTCCAGAGTCGTTCCTCAACCAAGTACACCTCTTTCTACTTCTCTAGTTTTTGCTCTTTCTTAATAGCAATTATTATATAAAATAAGATTATAACAGTAATTAAATCCATAAATTTTGTATGCTTTACTTAGAATGTAAACCACATGAGATCAAGGAATTTGTATTTATCTCAATAGCCACAAAAACTAAAATAATGCCTATTCCAGAATGGTGATGAATAAATGTTTATTGAATAATGAATGCATGTTTATAAATATGTACTATAGAGAAGCCATCTTCTGCTAACATATGCCATTGTGATTTTACTTCCCATTCTCTGCATTTATGTTAACTAATGAAGCAACTTACCATTAATGGAGAGTCAATCAAGAAAGTGAGCCTCCAGTTTAAGCTATTCTATTAGAGTGCATTGAATTATCCCATATAGTAGAATGCTTGGAACCTGAATCTCAAAGATATTTGGCTGAAATTATTTACTGCTTTTGGACCCAAGAGATGGTTATTTAAAAATGATCTTATAATAACAAAAAAGCTCCTAGATGGTTTATCGTTAATTATATTATTACTTTTACTCTGTAAGCAACATCTAATTCGTCAACAAAGCATCCCTCACTGGGAGCAGAGGTAACTGAAAATTCTTGTGATAGACATCATCAGGGGTGGCTTTAGTGCATTAATGAGACTGTTTGTTTAAAGAGAGTTCGCCTCTCTGTTTGAGACCTGCAAGGTCCAGCTTATTATAGTCACTGGTCAGATTGTATAGTGAATCTTCGTCTATTTGTATCTCTTATCTAATTTAAGGAGTTGGAGTTTACCTAAAAGATATTATGTAATAAATGAGGTTTTCTAATAAACATTAAATGATGCTCTGTCAATGGTGGGAATTTCTCAAGGAAAGTGGAAGAACTGAAGATGCAATATAGTATTATGGGAAAATGGATTCAGCCAGAATTGAGTTCAAGTCCAAGGTCTGAACTTTTCTACTTACACATTTTTAGAACCTTATGAACTTTTTTGAAATTTATTGTATTTATCTGTAAAATTGAGGTGCTTGCAATAACCAATATATGGAATGTTACGATGAGTAGAAGAATCTAATGCAGGAAAGTAGTTCATAAAGTGGCTGTCACAGTGATATTACTCTACGTATGTATCCATTCCAAGCTATTTTTATTTATTTATTTATTTATTTATTTATTTATTTATTTATTTATTTATTCGAGTTAGAGTCTCACTCTGCCACCCAGACTGGAGTGCAGTGGCCGCTCCCGGTCACTGCAGCCTGGACCCACTGGGCTCCGGTGATCCTTCCGCCCCAGCCTTCCGAGTAGCCAGAATTACAGGCTCGCGCTACCACGCCCGGCTGATTTTTTGATTTATTGTAGAGAAAAGGTCTCTCCAAGTTGCCCAGGCAGGTCTTGAACCCGCGGGCTCAGGCAATCCACTCACCACAGCCTCCCAAGGCGTGGGATTACAGGCTGAGCCACCAAGTCTGGCTTATTTTTTTTAATTTTAAGCATCAATTAGCAGGTATTTATTGAGGGATATACTGCATTAATATAATGTAATTGAATAATTACTATAATTAATACAATGTAACTGATAGCCTTTTATGAGGTTATGATCACTTAGATAAACCAGGATATAAATATTTAAATGGAATTTCTATATTATTTATATATATAAACAAAAGTGAGGCACAAGAGATGATATTTTAGGCTGAGATTACCTGGTTTGTTCCACAAAAGAGGACAAAATTCAAAGAGCATTTATAGAAAGTTCAGGTTTATCATGGAACGTACTCTAAGATTGACCACATCCTTGGCCATAAATCAAGCATAAACAAATTTCATAAGATTGAAATTCTGCCATGCACCTTCTCAGACCACAGTGGAATAAAAATAAGTATTGACACCAACAAAGTAATTATCAACACCAACAAAGTTCCCCTAAAACCCACAAAGACATGGACACTAAACAGCCACTTCTGTGTCAACATGAAAACCAAAAATAAATTAAAAGATACTTGGAAACAAATGAAAATGAAGAACCATCTTACCAAAACCTCTGGGATGCCATAAAAACAGTGCTAAGAGGGGGATTCATAGCTTTGCAAATGAACATGAAGAAAATGGAAATATCACATGTTAACAGCCTAACAAATTGCCTAAGGGAGCTGGAAAAGTAAGACCACCAAAATAAAAGCACACATTCAGGACATAGAAGACAACCAAAATATAACAAAAAAAAATCAATGAAACAAAAAGCTGGTTCTTTGAAAGGACAAGCAAGATTGATGATCCCTTAGCTAGACTGATCAAGAAAAAGAGAGAAAACATCCAAATAAACACAATCAGAACTGCAAAACCTCAAGTCACAACTGACCCTGAAGAAATACAAAAGATTATCAGACACTTGTATGGTACACTTGTATACAGTACACTTGCATGGAAGCAAACCAGAAAACCTAAAGGAAATGAAGAGCTTTCTGACATCATACAATCTCCCCAAGTTGAAATAAGAAGTTGAGGCCCTAATAGACCAATACTAATGCAGGAAATTGATTATGTTATAAGAAACTACCTACAAAAAAAACCCTGGACCAGATGTCTTTGCAGCAGAATTCTACAAAACATACAAGGAGGACGCGATACCAATCCTACTGAAAGTATTCAAGGCTGTATAGAAAGATGGAACTCTCCCCAAATAATTTCATGAAGCTTACATCACATTGAAGCCCAAACCAGGTAACAATCCAACAAAGAAAGATAACTACAGACCAATATCCTTGATGAGCATAGATGCTAAAATTCTTAACAAGATCCTTGCAAATTGGATTCAACAACACATCTCAAAAATCATCCACCACGACCAAGTAGGCTTCATCCCTGGGACGCAGGGTTGGTTCAACATTCATAAAATCATAAATGTAAGCAAATACATCAACAGCTATAAAAACAAAAACCACGTCATTATACTAGATGTAGAAAAAGCTTTTGACAAAAAGCATCACTTCTTGATTAAAAAAACCCATGAATCTCTAGGGATAGATGGACCATACTTCAAAATAGTAAGAGCCATCCATTAGATACTCACATCCTGCATACTGATAGACAGAAATTGGAACCATTTCCCCTGACAACCGTAACAAGATAAGGATGCCAACTCTCACCTCTCCTTTTCAACATAGTTTTGGAAGTCCTAGCTAAAACAATCAGACAAGAGAAGGAGATCAGGGGTATCCAAATAGGAAAAGAGGAAGTCCTCCTTGCAGATGACATGATTCTATACCTTGAAAACCTATTAAAAACCTGTTAAAATCTGTTAAAAACCTTCTTGCACTGATAAAGGACTTTGGCAATGTCTCAGAGTATAAAATCCATGTGCAAAAGACAGTACATTTCTATATACTAACAATAAACAAAAGGAAACCCAAATAAAAAGCACAATCCCATTCACAACAGGCAGGGGGAAAAAAACATCAAATACTTTGGTATCTTCCTAACCAAAGATGTGAGAGACTTTTATAATGAAAACTACACAACACTGCTCAAAGAAATCAAAGATGACACAAACAAATGAAAAAATATTCCATGCTCATGGATTGGAAGAATCAACATTGTTAAGATGTCCATCCTACCCAAGGCAATCTACAGATTTAATGTGATACCCATTAAATTACCAGCAGCATACTTCTCAGAACTATAAATGACAATACAGGAATTTATATGGAAACATAAGCTACCACGAATTGCCAAAATAATCTGCAGCAAAAAATTTAAAAATTTAAAAAATTTTAAAAAAAGCAGAATGTATCACAATCCCAGACTATAAACTCTATTATAAAGCTACAATAAACAAGACAGCCTGGTATTGATACAAGAACAGTCATATAGACCAATGGAACAGGATAGAGATTCCAGAAGCAAAACCTCAATTTCTCAACCGACTCATCTTTGACAAAGCCTCCACCACCAACCACTGGGGAGAACAGAACCTATTCAGTAATGGTACTGGGAAAACTGGCTGACCACACACAGAAGATTAAAGCAACTAAAGAAGCAACTAAAGCAATTAAAGCAACTAAAGCAATTAAAGAAGATTAAATACACAAACATCAACTCCTAATGGATCAAAGACCTAAATGTAAAACCTCAAACCATAAAAGCCTCAGAAAATGCAGAGGACACCCTTATGGAAATTGGAACTGGCAACCAATTTCTGTTCAAAACCCTGTGCCTATGCCATAAGAGAGAAGATAGACAAGTGGGACCTCATCAAACTGACAAGCTTCTGCAAAGCCAAAGAAATCATCAAGAGAGCAGAGAAACAGCCTACAGAATGGGAAAATAATTTGCCAACTGTGTGTCTGACAAAGGTCTAACATCTAGGATCTACAAGGAACTCAAATGAGCTGAAAAGAAAAAAACAAATAGCTCCATTACACAGTGGGTAAAAGATATGAATAGACAGTTCTCAAAAGAAATCATACAAGCAGCCCACAGATATACGAAAAAATGCTCAGTCTCACTAGTCCTCAAAGAAATGCAAATTAAAGCTACGCTGAGATATCACCTAACTCCAGTCAGGATGGCCATCATCAATAACTCAAAAAACAACAGATGCTGGAGAGGATGTGGTGAAAAGGGAACACTTCTATACTGTTTGTGGTTGTGCAAACTAGTACATCCTCTGTGGAAAACAGGGTGGTGATTCCTAAAAGATCTAAAAGTTTGATGTTGTATGACCCCGCCATCTCCTTACCGGGAATATACCCAGAGTAACTCGAATCACTATATAAAAAAGATACCTGCACATGCATGTTTATTGCAACATTGTTGACAGTAGCAAGAACATGGAACCAACCATGCCGCCCATCAAAAGAGGACTGGATAAAATTTAAAAAATGTGGTACATATACATGATGGAATATTACACAACCATAAAGGATAACAAAATCATGAACTTCACAGCAACCTAGATGAACTTGAAGTCTATAATACTGAGTGATCTTCACATAAACAAAGAACTGAGTAGCACATGTTCTCACTCATAAGCAGAACTTGAACAGTTATCTTTTTTTTTTGAATTGGAGTCTCACTCTGTCACCCGCAGCCTCGCCTGCTGGGCACTGGCGATCCTTCCGCCTCAGCCTTCCAAGTAGCTGGAACTACAGGCACGTGCTACCACGCTCAGCTAATTTTTTTTTATTTTATGGTAGAGGTGAGGTCTCCCCAGTTGTCCAGGCGGGTCTCAAACCCGCGGGCTCAGGCAATCCACTCACCTCAGCCTCCCAAAGGTGCAGGATTACAGGCTGAGCCACCGAGCCCGTCTGAACATTTATCTTAATGGCAGTAGTGGGAAACTGTCAGGAGGGGAAGCAGGATTGGCAGTAGTGGGTGTCTGCTTGGGGAATGGGGAGCACACGTCATCAGCAAGGGTACCTGCATAATGAACATTTGTATAATTAACTCTGAATTTACCCCACATTGTTAAAATAAAAAAAATTCAAAAAAATTAAATAAATAAAATAAAACAAAAAAGAGATTTAGAAAATTTGACAGAAATTGTTAAAGAAATTTTGTCGAATAAATTATGCTAATTTTAAGTTTCTATTGTCTGGGTTCATTGTTGTTTAACTTATGGTTGTCCCTATTGAATGTGGGCCCTCTTAGAGACTTCCATTGTGGAAATAATATCTTGGCCTCATTACGGCAAAACATGCTCCCCAAAATAAGAGAGTTGTATTTGTTCAAAGAAATTATTTTACAACAACATACCTAACATCTTATTTTGCATATGTGAGGATTCAAGTGTCTCTTTCAGTTAGTTATTTTATTGTATTATAATAGTTGGTTGAATGGATGCAATGAATTAAAACTAAGTATTAGAAACGAATAAGTAGTTTATTCTTCAAGAAAAAAAGATGGCCCTACTTCTAGACCACACAAAAGAAGTAAAAAAAATGAGTGGACGTGATACTTTTCCCTCTACATTTCTCCTGAATGAATTTTTATTTTGCTAGTTAACACAAATTACATTGCATTATGCTTATTAAATATTTCAGTAAAAAGTAGAACTCTAGTATAAAATGACTGTTCTATACTGAGAATAGAATTTTTTACAGGGCTTTTATGGGGGTGTGACCTGATTCCATTATTAATGATGCACTTTGTTTTCTTTAATCCATTGATCTTGCAGAGGCATTGTTAACATTAATTAATCCTCATCATCTCCATGAGAAAGGTAAGACATTTATATAAAGGCTCACTCTGCTGTGATAAAACTTGAGGCAAAAACTGTTTGGCAATACTTGATGAGTGTTTGGCTCCAGGTGACAGGGAGAGTTGACTTTTAAAAGAAAACAACAGATTCAACTTTCTTGGCAGAGGTTTCTCCATCTCACAAGCAACCTGACCACCTTCTTCATATACTCTTATTGGATCAAATCTACTCCCATCTGCTTGGAAGGCACAGTGCCCAACCAAGCATTGGTCAGATCCTTGACACTGATCTTGTGAGATGAGCGCTTTCTGGGCAGTCTGTATCCCCCTGCCACATTGCATCTGTTTTGCCAGATGTCTCACCTCTGGTTCCATTGGTATGCCAGTCCTCCTGTTGCTGCATGTCTATTTACAGTGCATCTGCTGCTGTGTAAATGCGAAGCAACAAAGTAAATGGTAGAGGGGTGTGTGTGTGTGTGTGTGTGTGTGTGTGTGTGTGTGTGTGTGTGTGTGTGTGTGTGTTGGGATGGACAACTGAGCACAAGATTCATGATGCACTGACATTGCATTGCCCCTGTAGGCTTTCTTATGGTGGTTGCTGCAGGCTACAGCTGGGAATATTAAGGCACCTGCCTTTAACCAACAGAATGAATATCTCAAAGTATGCTGTTTCCAGAATCAAACGGTGAGTGTCTTCAGCCTGAGAAGTCTGGATCACAAAGTTAAAAGTGCCACAACATCTCTCCCAAATGCAAGCAGTAATAAGGCATATTGGAGCTCTCCCTAATGATTCCTTCATGTCATCATTCATTCATTTACTTAACACATATCTGTGGAATACTACCAACATATGCAGTCCTGTAGTAGATGAATAAACAGCTACAGAGGAATGAGGAACTGTTATAAATATATGAAAGAGCTGAAAAGAATACTAGGCAGTCAGTGGTAGATGCCCAAGGGAGAGTTTTCCTTGGGCTCCAGGGCAAAGAAAAAGATGCCTTAATGGTGAACGTCAGGTTCCATTATACTGTCTTAGAAAAAAACAGAGAAAATATTTGGACACAAATGAACAGCTCCGGAGAGACCATGAAAAAAGACATAGGTCTGTGATATATTGTCTTCATGTATAAATAGTGAAATATATATATATATATATATATATATATATATCCTTGCCCTGTTCTACTCTTACCTATATCCTAGGATCAGTTAGAACTTAAGAACTCTCATCAGAATGGTGTACTCCAAGGTACTCCAAGAGTATTTAGCTAACAAATTAACCAAAGTAAAAGTTGAAACAATCAAATGTGGTTATTTAACACTTTATATGGCTGTGTCCAAATCTACACCAGAGGGGTTTTTTGTTTTGTTTTGTTTTGTTTTGTTTTGTTTAATTAGCCTGGTGATATAAATTAGAATTTGGTTAGAAAAACTGCATGGGCTCTACCAATCCTTAAGAAGTTTAGGAACTCAGCAAACTTTGCAGTTCAACAACATCAGGACAACATATGAATTTCGGAGCATTCTTGGACTCACATTTTTCTACAAGCTTCCCACTTGGCTCAATACAATGTTAGTTGATTCTATCATCAGAAGTCATTGTATTTGCCTTGGACAGATACAATGAAGGTGACTGTCAAAGTAGCTTAAAGAGGATAGTGGGAACTTCCTGACAAACAGAAAAAGTCATAATTTTGTGCCAGTTTATGAATGCATGCTTGTACATTCAGATTCTATTATTCCTTTTGCTTTGATTATAATATACAAACTGACATAAAATTTATACCCCTCCCAACCTCACCCCTAATACTACATTTTAACCACAATTACTAAAAAAAATAGGTATTGACAACAGCAAACCGGTTTCAATTTCTGTAGTATGAAGAATGGTTAGTGGTTGAGTTCATAGTTAACAGTCATAGGGTGGATACATGAAAAATAAAATATAAAATTCCGTAGCTCACTGAAAATCAGTTTACAACGATTGACACAGGATAATTAAACTACTGTGATTGAACGGGCAGAGCTTGCTTTCCATCCCTCTGATTTCCCCCATTTCAGCATGCGTAGAAAACTGAAATAAACTTTTTAAACCATTCAGAGTCCTAAATTCACTCTTTTTTTTTTTTTTTTTTTTTTTGAGTTGGAGTCTCACTATGTCACCCAGACTGGAGTGCAATGGCCGCTCCCGGCCACCACAGCCTCAACCTGCTGGGCTTCGGCGATCCTTCCGCCTCAGTCTTCCAAGTAGCACTCTTTTGTTAAAGACAGATTACTTTTAGCAGTCATGACTGATATCCTATTATTTAAAATAGCAACTAACATATTTTTTAAATAATCATAGTGCCCTCTTCCTTTTGCTTTCTACCAACAGATGGTGTTTATAGATTCAACCTAAGCCAGAATTTTCCATGCAGGCCTTCCACTTCAACCTTATTAAACTTTTACTCTTAGAGACTAAAAAATTGAATTTAAAAAACAACTTCTTTTAGCTTTATTTATAAGACTTGATAAATTCTGACTTTGGACATAACTATTCCAGCTCATCAACTCTTGTGTACCAAATAAATAATCCTCATGTTTTGTTTGTTTGTCAGCTTTACTATTTCCATTCTCTCATTTTATGGGGGTATTTTTAAACTCTAAGGGAATGGTACAAAGTCTGACTTCAACTGAAATGCTTCAACACATCAACTCTTTCAGTAATTATTTTACTTTCTTAGAGAGTTCTGTGGGAATTCATTGGTAATTTCATTTGTGGGTGGGATATTTAAATGAATAAGAAATGAGAAATTAATTTTCAGTAATATAAATCTGTTTTTTCTGTTATGTGCTTTCCACTTATGTTTTTTAAATATGACTCTTTTTCTAATACCAAATCATATACACATGGCAAGACATTGTGACTGATATCAAACTGACAAGTTTGATAACTGACCCATTGAAAAATGTTGAATTGAGTTCAATCAAGGTATAGCCATGAAAAATTGTGTGTGTTTGTGGCATGGGAGGGGGGCGTTCAATCCTAGAACATATCACTTAAGAAAATTTCCAAGTCTCAGAACAGAAACAGATTTAACTTTTTTTTATTCCATTATTGAAAGGTTAATCTTGGAACAGTGGCTAATGTATATGATAAATGTCTTTTTAAATGTGACAGTTTTGACAACTATTTTGGTCTACATTGAAATGGTAGAGGGAAGAAATATTAATAGATCACATTCTTAAGTTTCAGAAATTATCAGAAAAAGTAACAGAGGAAGGTGAAAGAAACACAGGATTTGCATTAAGACTACCATTCCACCATCATGGAGCCTTAGTCTTCTCATCCTTAAAATAGTTATAACACTCACCTCATTAGGCAGACATGAGACAAAAATCAGATAAAATGTACAGGGGACCCTGTAGACTTGCACACTCAGCACCTAGTCTTAACATTTTTCTTAGCAAACTTTCTATTCCACAGAGCTGGAAAATCCAAAATCTTTATTTCTGAGACTTCTTTGGGTTAAACCTCCAGATATGACCTAAATTCTGCCACATGAGTGCACCAACAGGTTTGAAAGGAAAAAAGAAAGAAAGAAAGAAAGAAAGAAAGAAAGAAAGAAAGAAAGAAAGAAAGAAAGAAAGAAAGAGGCATTATCAGCTGCACAGAGGGAAATGTTTTCTATTTGCAAGGATGAGGCATAGGCATTCTTTTCTTCTAGCATCTGTGGTAAAAGTGCTAATCATCAGGCCAAAGCATCACCGGCTCCAACCAATAGCCTGGGAGACCATTGGGTTTTCCCTAAAACTTTTTTTCTCCTAGTTGTTCTTCCTATCAGTGTAGCAATCACACATAATCCCCTAATCTTCCTAGAAATTGTTATAATCTACTTAATACCATCTAACAAATCTCTTCCTGTTTAAACTTATGGAAATTAATCATGAGAACTGCAAATATGATCCCTAACTGAGACAATACATGAAGAGTATGTTGAAAATGATAAAGACACATAAGCTATTTTTCAAAGAAAGAATCATATTGTAATTTTATTTATTTATTTCAAAATATAATAGCCTTCTTTTAGTATACAAATCCTCAGAATCAGATTGTTGGGCATATAATTCTTTAATATCCCTCGACACAGGTATTTTAAGGAAAATATCTTTGCTTTTTGCATTGAGACTTGCTAGATATACCTGAAAGTAAAATTATAATGTATAATGACTCTCTTTTTAGTTTTTTTTGGATTTTTGGGTTTTTTTTTTTTTGGTAAACTCCCTCTATCCCTCTGTACCTGGTCCAATTCACACTGGAAGAAAAAAATGTGATATTTAGAGTCAAAATAAATGTGTGCATACATGATACGTAAAAAATCCATAAATAAGAATAGAATAGTTAAATAATACTGGTGTTGAGGCTTATAAAGTGGTTTCCCTGACCAGGCATTATGGCTCACGCCTATAATCCCAGCACTTTGGGGGGCTGAGATAAGAGGAATGCCTGAGCCCAGGGGTCCGAGACCAACCTGTACAACTTGGTGAGACCTCATCTCTACAATAAATCCAAAAATTAGCTGGGCATGCCTGTAGTTCCAGCTACTTGAAAGGCTGAGGCAGAAGGATAGCCTGAGACCAGCAAAGCAAGGCTGCAGTGGCCGTGAGAATGCCACCGCACTCTAGCCTGGGTGACAGAGTGGAATTCCAACTCAAAAAATAATAGAAAGTGATTTCTCAAAGGAAGGTGCTTTGGCATGCCTTGTTCTATGAACTAAAGGAGATTAGAAGGTCTTAAAAGCAGCCTTAGAGCTGAAATTGCTTGTGCTTCTGCTGCTCTTCTGTCTCTTTTTCCTCTTTTTTTTTCTAAAGCACCAGGAGGGTTTTTCTCTGAAGTTCTCTTATCAGCTTAAAGAAAGACCCTCTGGAAAGAATACAATTGACATGAGTCCCCTCTCTGGTAATCTCATCAACCAGAGAAGATTTAATTCATATCATATCATAAGAGAAAAGACAAATTGGGTGGCTCAGGTGGGAGAATCACTTGAGAATAGAAGTTGGAGATCAGTCTGGGCAACGCTACAAGACCTTATTTAGAAGGAAAGAAAGAAAAGAGGGTAAGAGAAAAAGAAATAAAGAAAGATAGAAAGGAAAAGAAGGGGAAGAAAGAAAGAAAATAATAGAAAAGACTTGGATGTGGTGGCATGCACCCATAGTCCCAGATACCTGGGAGAATGAGGTAGAAGAATGACTTGAACCCAGGAGTTTGAGGCTGCAGTAAGCTATAATCATACCAATGCACTCCAGCCTGGGTGACAAAGTGAGATCCAGTCTCTTAAAAAAAAAAAAAAAAAAAAGAGAAGAAGAAACTAGAAGGCTATATCAGACCCAAATCAGTCTTTGTCACAGACTATCATCTATTCTGAGGTCTGTTCTGAGACAACTTTTATTACCTGGGAGATGTTCTATCTGCATAGCAAGACAACCTTTGTTCACCATGCATTTTTTCACCTCACCCTCTCATCACTCGTGTAGCTACCCCTCCCTCCAGAAGCCCCAGGCCTCTATTCTTTTCTGTAGCTCAAGATGTTACATAAGTTACAATCATCTTACCCTTTCTTGAATCTCATGTATACACAAAATGAATATCACATGAGTGTGAATACAATTAATTTTTTTTCTCCTGTAAATCTGTTTACCTGTCTGTTCACATCATAGACTCAATTATTAAACCCTCAGAGTGGAGAATTGTCCATTCCTTGCCATTAAAATTCATATATTATTTATAAGAAGTTGATTATTCAAAACTATTGGTTGTAAGACATAGACTCAAATCAAAAAGAGAAACAAGTAATTTTTTTTGTAATTGGGAAATATCTGGCGTCTGGCACAACTACAACTAAGCTGTAAGTTCTACAATTAAGTATAGAACTTACAGCTGATCTTCATTGCTCTTTTTTTTCTCAATTCCAACTTCTTGTGGAAAGGATTACTTCTGCCGGTACTATATTCATATACTCTCAGATGCATAATTGAAAAGATGTAGTGCTCAAAACAAAACTACTTGGGAAAAGACTGATTACTAACTTGAAACCCATAGTCAACCCTGGACCAGTCCCTACGGTCTGGTTGTGGTCTGCACTATGGCAGGGATGTTTCCCAAAAGCACCGGGAAATTGAGAACTGTGATTGGCAGTCACAGAAGCCACATGATTGAAATAGGGGAGAAGAAATTCCCCAAAGAAAGCTTAGGTGCTATACAGAAGAAAAACAAAAGTCCACTACCAGGTATTCCTTGATTTTAAAAAACAAAAGGTATTCCCAGTGTACATTTCTATAAGTTGTAAAGTACATCTATAGGTATTCTTTATTATCGAGGATGTACATTCTGTCTTCCTTACCTATTCATCCTGTCATGTGATTTTTTTTCTTCCAAACAATATAATCAAGATATAATCATATACACTCATATAGAAAATATTTTTTAAGGGAAAACTCAACAAAAGAACATCACACACTCTTAAACTGTCTCCTAGAACCTCTCAAAATACAGAGGAATATGATCTGGCAACAGCTTCAGTTTTCAAACATTGTATGGCCCTTTAAAATTTGAAATGATTATCTCATGTTATGTAATCTTTTAATAACTCTGTCAGGTAGGTGATGATGACAGTGGTGATGACTATTTTTTCCCACTTTATTATCTTAACAATTATTGCTATTTCTACCTATTTTACAGATAAGAATACAGATAAAGTTACATGAAATAGAAAAAAGTTAAACTCACAGAACCATTAATAGGCAATAAAAAAAAAGATTTTTATCTAGGTAAAGAGATACCTAAATAATGTTTTTTTCCATTCTACTTAAAATAAAACACTCAGGAAGGTTAGCTGTGAAAGTGAAAGATAAGTTGATTAGGTCATTCTAAGGAATTCTGAAATACTTTGAGAATT
The DNA here is from genome assembly GCF_000164805.1 of Carlito syrichta. NCBI lineage: Eukaryota > Metazoa > Chordata > Mammalia > Primates > Tarsiidae > Carlito > Carlito syrichta. The sequence goes on along the minus strand of NW_007257232.1, from coordinate 118,442 downwards.
TCAGATGTGTGGTATGATTCTTTGGGCTACTCAATTGAAAAAGAATTACTTTGAAAAACACAAAGTGTACCTGGTTCTCTATTGTGAGAGTGAGGGTAAGCTGTTGGCCCAAACTTCACCTGTGCACAGCCTAATTGTATAGTTAATCCTTACCTGTACCCCACATCTCTAACATAAAATAAAATTTACAAAAAAATAAAAAGAATTATATTGAAAGAAAAATTCAGGGAGCCTGCACAACTACCATTACATGATATGGTATTGAAATGTTCAGATTTCTCCTGGCTCACAGGAATGGGAGCTTCAATATTCTCTCCTCCTGGGCTTTTCAGATACCGACAATTATAGAATTCATCTCTCAAACACATCACCCTGGCATGTGAATTTCATGGAATTCAGATCACTTCACTGATGCTCCCACCCTAGCCAGAAGCAAAACCTGCCACATCATCTCAATGAGAAAGACTGAGCTTGTCCTTAGGGCCCTAGAGATATACAGATGCTTCTTGAGTTCTACTAGGGTTACTTTCAATAAACTCATTGTAAGTTCAAAGTATCAAGTTGAAAATGCATTAACTCACTGAAACTATTGAACATTGTAGCTTAGCCTAGTCTACCTTAAATGTGCTCATAACACAGACTACAGTTGGGCAAAATCATCTGGTTACATAGTCCACTGAAGAGTATCGATCACTTACCCTTGTGATGGCTTGGCTGACTGGAAACCTGGGCTCGCTTCTGCTGCCAAACATTAGAATAGTACCACATATCTCCAGTTTGGGAAAAGATCAACATTCAATGTATGCTTTCCACTTAATGTATATCATTTTTGCACCATCATAAAATCAAAATCCTAAATCAAACTATTGTAAGTTGGGGACCATCTGTACTTCAGCCTAATGCGTAGATTTTTATCAGAAGTGTGTCTTTAGTCCCTACAGTGCACCAAACTTGCAAAGGAAGTTGTTTTGCATATTTTTTAAATGTCTAATGTCAGCTTCTCCCGATAGCTATTTCTCTCTCCAGCAATAGATAAGTGAATTTTGATTCTTTAGAAACCTCTGTGTTATAAGAAATGTTTATGACTTAAAAGGGAAAAAAATCTTGCATTTGTGTTGTGCAAAACAATTCCAAATTGTCACACTGCTGGGTTCTCACAGCAACTCTGTAAGATGTGCAGGGCAGATATGTGTATCCTCCCAAAATAGATAAATTCAAACTTCAAGGGGTAAATAACTTATCAAAGTTCCCCAATTACTTAATGCAATTTAGGAGAAGAAGTCAAACCTCCCACATTCTAGACCTATGCTTTCTTTATAAAGTCAGTGGCTTCAAAATGTATTCTTAAAAATAATTATTTTTTTCAAATAAAATCTGACATTGATGCTCATTATAAAAAACAGATAATAGGAATGTTACCAAGGATTCAGCCTCATGATGACACCTCTTAAGGGTCTTTGCAAAAGGCCTACCATGAAACATCACTTGAGAACTACAGAACCAGCCCGTATTATAGCCAGATTGAAAAGAAGAAGTCACCAACATGCAGAGAGTCTAACTTGAGTCCTTTATTAGTCAGCGGTCAAGAGCCAACTAGTGCCACAAAGAACTCTGGACCCCCAAAAGAGTAAAGGCAAAAACCATTATAGCTGAACAATTATGATTACATTTCTTGGCAGAGCATTTGCATTTGGGGTTGTGCAGGGGTACAATTAGATTAGATATAGAACTTGTGATAAGGGAGTTTCCAGGCACTGAGGGGAACAAGAATGTGGGCTTCTGATTATGAGAAAGTTACATGATTATGGGAAGGTTCATGCAGGGGTCATCTCTGGGTGTAAACAGCTAAAATGGAGGATTTCTTACAAAATGGTATTACTTATGTCAAACAAGTTATTACAGGTTATTATAGGTTTTTAAAGCTATTATATTCCCGCCCTTTTATTTGTTCATGAGTCAATGAGTTGACTCATCAGTCATAGGTATACTATTGTAGTGGGGTCTTATATACATGAGTTTTATCGAACTGATCTGTTGTTTGATGCAATGAACGAACTGATTTATTACGCAGGGCCCTATGAGCAAACCAAGGAGGAGAGTACAAGGGGTCCAACTAGACCAGTAACAAGAGTTGTTAGCCATGGGCTCCCATCGAACAAGGACTGGAACCAGGATTTATTATTTTCCCTTGTTGTCATTTCTCCAAATTTTCTTGGACCCTCTGGAGGGTGCCTTTAATTACCCCTGATTTGTTGGCATAAAAGCAAAAAGCTTCTTTGAGGGCTACACAGAGTTATCCTTGGGATAGGAAAAGTAAGTCTAGGACTCTACAATATCGAAGGACAACTTCTGCTAGGGATTCAACCTGGTCATGAAGTTGGTCCACGGCAAATTGTATGTTTCGTAGGTCAGCGTCGATTTTGTGTGCAAGGTTAGATAGACGTTGTTTTCCATGGACCAGAGCAATGGTGCTAATTGCAGCTGTTCCAGCTATTCTTATCCTGACTAAGGCAGGCGCAAGGGTACAGCATGTTTTTAATGAGCAAATGGAAGACCAGGGGATTGAGTAGAAGGGCTTCTTTGGGACCACTATGAACATAAACCTGATGTAGCACATGAAGAGTAATATATAAGGTAGGCTGATTGATTAAACTTTTGGTAGTTGCACATTTCGTAAGACTGGTAGAACTAGCTAACCAAGTGTTGGAAGGGGTTACATAGGCCATGGATTTGTCCCTGGTTACAGTGAGAGATAAGTTACAATTATTAGAGAACGAAGGAGCTGCTAGATTGAAACCTGGAGTTATAAGGCAGGAGGCTCTACCAGTTACATTTCCTAGAGTAATCTGAACCATTACTGGAGAGCAGTTAGTTCTCCAGATGATAGGAGTTTCAACTCCTAAGCCCACATAGTAAGGGGGGTTTTGGTTTTAAGCAAAGTCAGCAATCTGAGGCCAACTGGGGCATAGTGGTGTTAAGCAGACAATGCATAGTATTTAACACAGGAAAAAGTTTAGGGGGCTGGCAGACCAGGTTTGGAAGTAGTCGTGGTGAATTTGGGAGCTGTTGTGGTGAACCTGGGGTAGTGAATTGGTTGGCAGAAGGCAGAGGCTGAGGTTGAGGCTGGTGGTAACCAAATAAGGGATTCTTCAGCTCTGCCAATGGCCCTATGGGTTTAGTCGGGATTTTGTAGGCAATAGTTAGCCATTGAATGGTGAATAGAACTCCATAGTCATAGTCATTTACAATTAGCCATGTTCCTCAGGTGTTGCCAGTAGTCCAGGAGTAGTAAAGGTGATGGTTTTTTATGTATACCAGTGCCTGGGAAGGATCTGAGCTAGTATTCTGCCAAAGGGTGATTTGGGATATGTCGTTAGGTCCCTATTGTAAGTTGCAATGGTGACACATTTCCAATATGGGCAAAATAAATGGTCAGCCTGATAACATTGTCTGTCTGTAGGACTGTCAGGGCAAAAATAAAAGTCTACATTTTGTAGAGGTAATAGAGTTTTTCAATTTTATCTTCAATAATATGAGGGATGAGTAAGTTTCTTATATTGGTTAGGTCTGCAAGATCCACCTGGAATTGGACCAAATCAGTGGGGCTGGTCCAATTTTGGATACCTAATAATTTGCCTGATGTAAAAGAGGTCAGGGAAAATGATTACAGGGAGTGTCTGAAGGATTCTCCAGTCAGGATAAAACAAGTTAAACTTATTGTAAGCATAGTAGTGCAGTAACACATCTTATGCATGAGAGATAAGACAATATTAACAGAGACTTTTCACCACATTTTCATTCTGTGGGGTACAGAGATTAGGCCTATGCCTAGAGTTAGGGCAACTGGGATGAATAAGGCAAGGGTTAGGGATGATAACAATACATTCAAGGAGTTATTATTCACCAAAACAATCTATTCCAGGTAGTCGGATTCTCGTGTTTCAGCTGTGTGTTGGTTGGTCAGCCTTTGGTGTAGTTGAAGCAGGATGGCGGGCTTGGGTGGTAATTTTGAGAGGGTTTTCAGGGTCCCTGACTGTTGTCCAGTCGGCTGAACAGGATGGTGTACCAACATTGCTTTCCTTGGCTCTTCTGACTCACGAGGATGAATCCAAGCAAGTATTCCATCAACCTGGAGTGCCATTGGTGTGGTGATGATGACGATGAGGGGTCCCTTCCAGGCAGGGGTTAATCTTTCTTTCTGGAACTTTTTGACAAAGACCAAGTCCCCAGGCTGAAACAGATGACAAGGCATGGAAGACGGAGTCAGCAAGACAGCAGGGACATCAGAGTGCACAGTAGCCTGGAGCTGTTAGGGGCACTGGAGGTACTTTAACAGAGGTTGATTAGTAATGTTTTCAAAAGTGGGATCCCATAACCGGGATAACAGAGGAAGGGGGTCTCCCAAACATGATTTCATATGGGGTAAAACCATCCTTGTATGGGGTGCATCTGGCCCAGAGAAGGGACAAAAGCAAAAGGCTTACTCATTTTTCACTGGTTTCCATTATCAATTTAGTTAAAGTGGTTTTTAGAGTTCAGTTCATATGTTCTATCTGTTCAGAGTTCTGTGGTTGGTAAGCATGATGCAATTTCCAGTCAATGTTTAGTGCTTTACTAATCAGTTGAACTATGGATGAGGTAAAGGCAGGACCATTATCAGAGCCAATAGAGAGGGGGAGCCCAAACCTAGGAATAATTTCATTTAATAAAAACTTGGTAACTGTGAAAGCAGTTTTATTTCTTGTGGCAAAAGCTTCTAACCCATCCAGAAAAATATTCATCTACAAGTACTAACAGAAAGGTGTATCCCACATGAGGGGGTTTTACCTCAGCAAAGTCTAGTTCCCATTTTTCTTCAGGGCTTAACCCCTGGGCCCTGATACCATCCAATGGTCTTGGACCTTGTTTTGCTTTGATGGACACAGGCAGGGCACATTTTAGCCACCACGGCAGCTAGACTTTTTAGGCCATTGATATGATAATAATGATTTTATAACTCAGTCAATTTAGAACCTCCCAAGTGGGTGATGGAATGTAGTTGTTTTGCCAAAGTATTTCCAAAGGCTGCAGGCAAAACAATTTTAGTCTTTAACCCACCATCCTGTAGGTTGTTTGTAAGCCCCTGCCAGGTCTACTTGTTGCTTTTCTTCCTGAGTGTAGGTGGACTGTTTTGGGAGAGAAGGAACTGGAAAAGTTTCAGTTAGCAGAATAGTTAGGGGCTCAACTGGAAGTTCTACTGCCTCTCGAGCTGCTCAGTCCACTGGTTGCTTCTGGAGCATCTGATTTTTGGTGTCCCCAGCAATGGCTGACAGTTACTTCCCTGGGGAGCCATATAGCTTCTAGGAGGGCTAAAATTTCTTCTTTGTTTTTTATACTTGCCCACCATGGTAAGAAGTCCTTGCTTCTTGTAGATCATGGTATGGGCATGGAGAATAGTGAAAGCATATCTGCTGTCAATATAAATGTTTACCTGTTTCCTGGTTCCCCAGCGTAGGACCTGGGTCAAAGCAATTAACTCAGCCTTTTGAACTAATGTGCCATTGGGCAAAGGCTGTGACCAAATTACATTGTGAGCCTTGCAAACTATTACCAGACTGTTGCCATCTACGAATAGGTCAGCATCAGCCCGGCTTAAAGGCATGTCCTGTAGATCAGGTTGACTGGCTTGAGAGATGTCCAATAAATCCTCACAGTTATGAACTGCTGTTTGGATTATCATCAGGCAGTAGGGTTGCTGGGTTGAGGCTTTGAGTGGAAGAAAAAGTTGAGGCTGGTTAAGTAGGAGGCTCTGATATTGGGTGATATGAACATTTGACATTCAGTGGCCAGAGGTTCACCAGAGCAAAGTCTCAACAGTGCGGGGAACTGTTAGAGCCAGGTTTTGGTCAAAAGTCAATTTATCTGCTTCCCAGTACAGCTGTAGCAGTGATGATCCAAAGACAGGATGGCCATCCATAAGCCACTGGTTCTAATCTTTTAGACAAATAAGCCACTGGTTGCCTCCAGAGTCCTAGGGTCTGGATAAGGATCCCCTTTGCAATTCCCCATTGTTCATGAATAAACAGGTGGAAAGGCTTGGTAACATCAGGGAGAGCTAAGGCTGGGGCCTGGGTAAGAGCTATTTTTAACTACTGGAACACTTATTCCTCAATAGCAGTCCATTTTAGAGACTGATCCCCTGCTGTGACTGAGACTTGGCAATTTCAGCAAATCCCAGGATTCACAGCTGGCAGTACTCCACCGCCCCCAGGAATTCTTGTATCTGGTTTTTTTTTGAGGTTGGTATGGGGATTCAGAGGATGGCTTCTTTCTGGACCATGGTTAGGGTTTGCTTACCCTTTTTTAGCTGATATCCCAGATAGAAGACTTCGATCAAGCAGAACTGTGCCTTTTTAGCTGATACACAATAGCCCAAGTCTTGAAGGAGCTGTCTTAGTATGTTTTAAACAAGCATCTAAGTTTGCCGCCATGAATAGGAGATTATCTACAAACTGGAGTAAAGTACATTCAGGGTGCAAGACATGGAACCCTGATCAGTCCTGTTGCAAGGTCTCCCTGAAAAGAGATGAGGAGTTTTTGAACCCTTGTGACAGCCAGATCTAAGTCAGTTGGTGTCCCCTGAGTCAGGATCTGTCCAATGAAAACCAAAGATGGGTTGACAGGGGACAAGGGAATAGAGAAGAAGGCATTTTAAAAATTCTGCACAGTGTACACCCAATGTTGAGTGGGAAACAGACTGAGCAATGTGTAAGGGTTGGGAGCAGTAGGATGAATCATCTCAACACACTTCTTGACCTTCCTTAGATTCTGAACTGATAGATAGAAGTTCATAGTTTTTGTACAGCAAGAAAGGAGTGTTCCATGCCAACTTGCATGGTGTTAAAATATTAGCTACTAAAAGTTTTTAATGTGTGGAACAATTTTTTTTTTCAGGACGGTAAATTCATAGCATATTGATGAATGTGAACAGGGGTGGTTGATGCCAACAGACTAATCATGACCAGAGGGTGATGCTTCACCAGTCCTGGTGGGTTGGTCCCCATTCAGACTGAAGGAAACTCCTGCTGTAATGATAGAAGTAAACTTGATGAGACATTCTCAGTGGGAGAATTAGCAGAAGTTAGGAGGTATTCTTCAGAAAGCAGAATGGTTAAAAGCATTTGATAGAAGTGGGAATAAACATTTTAGTTTTGTCAGATGAAAACACAATGGTATCTCTTATCTTTCAAAGCAAATTCTGGTCCATGAGAGGGAATGGGCAATTCAGAGCTATGAGGAATGAGTGGGTGGCCCATTTTTGTTGTAAATCAGCAGTTTGATTAGAAGTAAATTTGCAGTTGATAATTGCCCTTGTTGTCCCCTGAACTGAGATTTGTTTGATTGACATAGGTCCCAATGGTGGCTTTAGGACTGACAGTTCTGCCCTAGTGTCCACCAAAAGTTGGACTGGATGGCCCCAGATAGCAGTGGTTATAATAGGCTCATGGGTGCGTAAGAAAAAAGAGCCCTGGCTCCTTAATTGAGAGTAATTCTTGGCCTCACCTGCAGCGGGCAACACCAGGACTGTCTTGGGATTCTGTTTGGGGGTAACGAGGACAATCCTTTTTCCAGTGACCCTATTCTTTGCAATATGCACATTGATTCTTAGCTAGTGGAGAGCGTTCAGTCCCCTTTTGCCCTTTTTTAGTTTCCCCTTTTTTCTGGTATGGTGGTCTCAAGTTAGGTCAGGAGGCTTGGAGGGCAGTTGCCAATATTTTTGCCTGACATCTTGTCTGCCTCTTGTGTTGCCTGTTTCTGTTCCTCAGCATCACAGTTAGTAAACCCTTTGGGCTACTTCAAGTAGTTGAGAAATATTCATTCCTGCAAATCCCTCAAGGTTTTTCAACTTTTTTCAGATGTCTGAAGCTGCTTGAGACACAAATGCCAAATTGATAGCTTTGGGCATTCTCAGGGGCCAAGGGATTGAACAGGATGTAGGTACAAAAAGTCTCCTGAAGGCATTCAAGAAATGCCCCCAGAGATTCCTCCAGATCCTGGAGAATCTCTGTAGTTTTAGAAAGATTGATAGATTCCCAGGTCACTCCCCTCAAACCAGCTAATAGAATCTGGTAATAGATATCTAATGCCATGGACCCTGCCAAAATGCTAGGCTTCCAATTGGACAAGAAGAGGGAACTACCTCATCTAACATGCCCTGACTTGCTTCCTGCATATCCGCAGTTGAGGCTAGAATAGACATTTTATCCTCAGTTCTGTTGTGCTCTCACTTCTCAGAGGTAAATAGAGTCAAAAGGAGCTGTTGACAATCATCCCTTGTGGGGTGATGAGTGTGCATGACTGATTCCATCAGAGAAGTCAGTACCTGTGACTTATCTCAGAATGCCGGGTTTTGGTATTTCCAATTGTACAAATCAGAGGTAGAAAAAGGAGCATATACCAAGAAAGGCTGCTTAGTCCGATCTGTCCCCTGAGGAGGAGGGACTTCCTGGAGGGGAAGGAGAGGGGTTGGATCAGTCTGGGATTGGAGACAGGTAGCCAAATGCAGAGACGGCAAAGAGGAGGTGGAAGAGGTGACAGTAGGCAAAGAAGCCTGAGGCTTATAAGACAGAAGATTAGAGTTAGAGATAGCCGGATCCCCAAGGGGATCTTCAGTAGCAGGGGGTATAACAGGATACAACCCAGTGGAGGTAGGAGTTGGGGAGAATGGAAAAGGAGGGATACAGACCAGAGGTTTAGAAACAAGGACACAACTGGGGGTTTCAAGAGAACATGGCTTTAACCATGGGGTGGATTTGGGTCCAAACTTAGCCCTTGGTTGATATAGGGAAACTGGACAGGGTGACCTGTAAAGACCTACCAAACAGACTCAGTGACATGAACATCCAGAGACCCTGTGGAGGGCCATCCCACACTAAATAAAGGTCAGTCAACTTTACAGAGGGTCTGGAGCCTGCCTTTTGAAAGGCAGATACTGTAGTCCTCAGCAAATCCAACAGAGAAATTCTTTATCATGCATTCCAGAGGACTGGAGAGTTTAGAAGTCTGAGATCCCATGTTGTTAAAAACCAGCAAAGGCAAATTAATACTTAAATCAGAAACTGAACAGGGAATCTACACAGCCAATGTCTTGGTTTAATGAATAGTGTCCAAGGGACAGCCTCATCAGGCCATGACTTCCATTAAAGAATTATGGCCACAAACAGAACAGATTCTTACCTCCATGGAGAGTACAGATGGACTCAGGTTCTTCTGAGGTGATGGGAAGCCAGCAGTCATTCCCTCCGAGCCAGATGAGAGGTTATGGAACCCTGGAACATCTCAGGGGGCACCTCCCCTATAACTTCTCCACCAAAACAGGGAGAGCTGGAGTAAGGCCACCTCCTGAGGTTGGCAAATCTCACTGGGGCCTTCAAATGTTATAGCCAGATTGTGAGGAAGGAGTCACCAACACACAGAGAGTTGAATTTGAGTCCTTTATTAGCTGGCATGTGACAGCAGGTTAGTGCCACAAGGAACTCTTGAGCCCGAACAGAGTAGGCAGGGGGATTATAAAGGCAAAAACCATGGAAGCTGTACAATTATGATTACATTTCTTGGCAGAACATTTGCATTTGGGGTTGTGCAAGGGTACAGTTAAATTAGATATGGAACTTGTGATAAGTGAGTTTTCAGGCACCGAGGGGAACAAGAATGTGGACTTCTATGGAAAGGTTACAACATGTGATTACAGGAAGATTCATGCAGGGGTCATCTCTAAGTGTAAACAGCTAAAAAGGACAATTTTTTTACAAAATGGAGTTACTTATATCAGGCAAGCTATTACAGGAAGTTTACAACATGTGATAACAGGAAGGTTCATGAAGGGGGCATCACTGGGTATAAACAGATAAAATGGAGGATTTGTTACAAAATGGAGTTACTTATGTCAAGCAAGCTATTACAGGCTATTATAGGATTTTAAGGCAATTATACAAGTAACCAGTGCTGATGAGCACAGCTTCTCAACTGGGACGCCACAGATGTTTTAAAGATGTTCTGAGTCATTGATCCTCTTTGCCTCCAGGAAGACCCAAGAGGCTTAGGTCCTGCAGAGTTGATCTTCTCTAGCCAGAAACAGCCTTTCCTGTTTATTCCAGGGTGCTGTACAAATATAGTTTACATATACACATGTAATTTTCACTGCAGAGGATTCAGAAGAGCTCAAAATGCAGAAACACTATTTTACTCGTTGGATTCAAGTAACCTCAATAATATGTCTTATGATGAGCCCTTTCTTACCTGAGTAATTAGCATCTATTCTTCCTTTCTTCATTATTGGTAATATAAATCCTTTCCTTTGCCCAAAGCAGATGTCCTCAGCAAAGATGTGGGTTTGCAGAAAATTCAGGTTTGACCTTTCTCTGATGTCAAATTTATTGATCTATTGGTTGATAGTCACTGAGTGTGACTTCAGTTGCCACTCTTTTTCAATGGTTCTTTATATGGCATCTCTAGTTGTTTTCATCACACAAGGTGATGCTTGTCTAATAAAATCCTTTCCTAGTTTCCTTTTAATATTAGGATTCTTTTTAAGTTTTGGCAAGCTGTTACATATTCTGCTATCATTATGCCAATACATAGTCATTTCATGCCATGATCTCCTTGTTCACTGTTTCAGTCTCCTTGATGGGACAGTGTCCTTCCTGCCACAGGACTTTTGCATATACTTGGATGCTACCCAATTCCTCTATGTCAAGTCAACTTTATTAATTTTTGAGCTTTCAGCTCAGATGTTACTTCCTCGAGGGGTCTTTCTTAGAGGTGGCTTTTCCTATTATGCATCAGTGCCATGTTTCACAGCTATCCTATCACATTTATTTGCATGTCTAGTTTTTGCTAGTCTTCCCTACTAGACTGTAAGCTCTATAATAGTCGAGATCATGTTGGGTTTTCTTTCCTCGTTAATTCTCATACCTGGCACATAGTAGACTCTAGAAGAATTGCTAAATGGATGAATAAAAGAAGTCTTTAACTAATGGACATGATGATGATGGTGATGATAAGGATGATGACAAGAACTTGAGACCAGAGAAGATCAAGCAAATTTGTTCCTGATGTGTCTATTTTTGTTTTAAGGCAGGGTCATGCTGAAAATAGATGACACGTTAATTCCTCTTATCCATCACCCTCCCCTCTGCTTTATCCGTGCCTCTGTCATCTCTTTTGTCTCTGTGTCTCTGTCTTCATCTTCTTCTGTGTTGTCCCGTTCCATCTTTTCTTTCTCCTTCATTTTTAGAAATACAATTTCCCAAACCGAAAGGATAGTTGTGAGAGGGTATTAGGAAGCCAAGAGAAAAGCAGTCCATAGCTATTACTTGTACATGAGTTAATTGTTTCTTTAACACACAATTGAGTCAACTATTCTGAAGGGGATATAGGAAATAAGTAGAAAAGATGCTAAGGTCCTGAGTATAGAAAGAAATCAAAATATGGTTCCCTAGTATAATGAGGATTTTAAATTAAAAATCTTAGAGATCAATAAGCACTGGAAGAGATTGTTTCCCTATCTACATGAAGATAGGACTGACCTACCAAGGAGAAAAATTTTTCTGTTCTCCTTCCTGTTATCTCATTAGCCATTTCATAAAAGAAGACCAAAAATGTAACCACATCTGAACAGAGCCTTTTTCAAGACAATGACTGTTTCTAAGGATCATTTAAATTTTAAAGAGAACTATTTGCAAGTTAATGTCTGTTCCCCAATCCAATCACTCTCCCTAATAGTCATTTATTGCTCCTCAATATAATTCTTCTTCTTCCCTCTTATAATCTGTTTTTACTAGAATCCAAGCCTTCTTTCTTTCTGCAACATCAACCTGGCATATAAGTTTCCATTGAGCCTTTATTCTAAAGATCCCCATGTATACAGGTTAAATAAATCTATATGCCTTTTTTCCTACTTAACAATCTGTCTCATGTCAGTAATTTTCAATAAAACTTTAGGGGACCAAGAGAGTTGGCCCCCAAAGAATCAACAAAAACAATAATAATGATTTAAAAATCATTCATCATTAGTTTTAATATTGCCCATTTTTCTCAAAAGTGAATCTATTCTATTAAATTTTTAATTGCCCACTTTGAAGAGTCACCCTAGACTGAGAATACATCTCTACCTCATTCCATATTGTGCTGTATATCTTTTTAAATTTCCTTTGCCTCTCTTTGCATTAATTTTTTATTTGCCTAATGGGAAGGAAAATATCTGCATCACTGTTGAATCTGACTATGGTTTTCTTATCCCACTTTCTGGATTGCAAGAGTCAGGAGATGCTGCTGACCTACACAGGATTCAATAAGAGAGCCTAGTAAAGGGTGGATCCTTTTTTATGATGAATGAACCTCAGGGACAGAAGCAAAGCTAGGTTCTGCCCTGGTGGGTTGTCTCAAGCAGAACAGACTGTGCAGAGAAGCCATGGACAAAACAAGGTACAAAGAAATTCATGGGAAGATGATAAGAAAGGTAATTTGAACGGAGGATAGAGAGCCCTCAATACCAAAGTAATTACAGAACTGAAAAAGAATCTATTTGAATTTTGGTTTTTGTTTCCTTTTTATAATCCTGTTTTCTACAGCTTCTGAAAGGAACATGCCATAAGCTTTTTAGGTAAAAGTCAGAGGGGAACTGTATAATGGAGAGATTAGACTGATAATATCTGAAAGTGAAGCTCACACTTAATATTATAAAAAAGGAGAAACTTTTAGACATTGTTTCTACTGATATGATGCAATAGATAGTAGCCAGCACCACCTAGAAAATATCTTCCTGGAAAAAAAAGACTTTAGCTTGGTCAAGGCACTAGATTTATTTAATAAATTATAGAGACTTCTGGCTTCCAGGCAAGATGGCAATAGAACAGGTTGGACTGTGAGAGTCTCTGCAAAAGCAAGTGTCCATAAAGATTCTCTGTGTGAGTGAGTGTGTGCCAGTGGGTGAATGAAAGTCCATCTGAGGGGAGACTTAGGTTCATGCTTCCAGACCTGTCCTCTGGAGGTGATGCAACCCACTACCACCCTGTAATTAGAGACCTGGGCTAATCATCTGTCATTCTTGGTGCTCTCTTGAGAGGAGGTAGCAGAAAACAACTGCCCCACTCCTCCTGGTACCTAGTCCATGCTGTCACCTGCAGTCACAGATTGGGCACAGGCAGGAGAAACCATGGAGAAGGCAAGTCATGGAAATCTGGAATAAAGCTCCAAAACTGGTGATGAGACTCCCATGGGAACCATCTTCTTAGTCCTAGGACTAGGCAAAGAATTGCATTGCCCCTTTCAGGCTCCACTTTGGGACCCAAAGGATATCTTCTCAACAGACTTGGACAGGCACCCCTTCCCCAAGCAAAGGCACAGATATGTCACAGGCATAGACATGTCAGATCTGAGTGGGAGACTTGATAGCAGCAGAAGTGAGTAGGGTGAGTCTGGATCTGATCCATTCTTCTCCCACAGCAGTCCATGGGGCATCTGACCCACACTGAGAGCACCCCTATTAGTCTGCAATGAGAGTGGAGGGGAAAGACTGGAGTCCAGAGCTGTTCCCTAAAAAAGAGGACTGAAAGGAAACTACAGTCACAGAAACAGCCACATAGTGAGATTTTTTTTTCTTCTTGTTTGTCTTTTGCTTTAGTCTATCTTTTTCTCTCTCTTTCTTTCTGTTTTATTTGTGTTTTTGTACTTGTTTTGTTTCTTATTTTAATTTTTTTTTTTTAGATTTTCTGTTTATGAATGGGTATTTATGAGGGAGAGTACACCAATGGGAGAGGGTTGTTTGTTTGTATAACTGCCAGCATAATTTTGTCATTTTTGTTTTTCTGTTTTTGTTTGCCTCTCTAATTATTTGTTAGTTGGTATAGTTGTCTCTTTCCCTTTTTTTCTTCTCTCTCCACATCCCTTTTGTCTGTCTCTTTCCTTTTTCCACTCTTTTCCCTTTTCTTATCTCATTTTGCTTTTAGAGGGTTAACAGACACTCTGCATGGGAGATTGTAAGGTAGAGGAAAGTGTGTTCCAGGGGGCCCACACACCTGTCAGCAGATACTAGGATCTGCCAATAGTTGCTAAATCCCAGCTTACCCTTAATTAAATCTCAAAACTGCAAAAAGAACAGCCATCCTCCTCCAATCTAGCTTCAGAATTGAACAAAACCAGCAGATCTACATAAGGAAGAATAGGAACAGAAATAAAAGATATCCCACCATCACTGAACAGCAGAATTAAAGAAGATATTTAAGAAAGGGGGAGAAAAACTACACAAAAGAAGAAAAACAAAGAATTTGAGTCACACACAGAGCCCTGGGAGGTCAACCACTGAAAATACAGACTTCAGAACTCAAACAATGAAGAGTCCCCAGAATGACTGGTCTCAAACCACAAACCTAGATATCAAGATATTAATAGAGAGAATAAATAGAAATGAGGAGAGACAAGAGGAAAGAATGAAGGAGTTGGTAACTGAGATAAAAGCAATAAAGAATACAGTGAATGAAATAAGTAAGCAAGGAAAACAGAATCAACCAAGCAGAAAAAAAATCTCAAAGCTTGAGGACAATTGTATGGAACTAGCCCAAACTGTTAAAAACATAGTAATGAAGCTTAAAAAGACAAAACTAAACCTCCAAGAGATAAGTGATTATTTTGAGGCCAAACCTAAGATTAATTGGAATCCCTGAGGCAGAGAGAGAGACAGAAACCACCCTGGAACAAACACTCCATGGAATTATCCAAGAAAAATTCCCTCATCTCATTCATGATGTGACCATTCAAACATAAAATATTCAGGAACCCCTGCAAGACAACAAATGAGAGGATCACCTCCTAGACACATAGTAATTCACCTACATAAAGTAGGTCTAGAAGAACAAATCTTAAAGGCAGCAAGAGAGAAAGGTCAGACTAACTATTGGGGAAGACCAATTAGTAAAGCAGCAGACTCGAGATCCACCTGGGCAACTTGGTGAGACCTCATCTCTACAATAAATTTAAAAAAAAAATTAGCTGGGTGTGGTAGCATGCACCTGTAGTTCCAGCTACTTGGAAGGCTGAGGCAGAAGGATCACCACAGCCCAGCAGGTCAAGGCTGTGGTGGCCGGGAGCAGCCACTGCACTACAGTCTGGGTGAGAGTGAGACTCCAACTTAAAAAAAAAAAAAAAAGAATAGCAGCAGACTTATCTACAAAAACACTTCAAGCTGAGAGAGCTTGGAACCCAATCTTCAAAGTTCTCAAAGATTAAAAATTTCAGTAAAGAATTACCTACCCCAATAAGCTAAACTTCATCAGTGATGGAAAATTAAAATACTTCTCATTCAATCCCTAAGAGTTTACTCTGCCTCCAGAAAAGCTCTATAAGAAATATTTAAGAAAGTAATAAATACAGAAGAAAGGAAAAACAAGAACAGCACCCTTCAAAAGAATGTGAGAAAAAGACTGAAAACACAAACAAATCAACCCCAAAATCAAAAGAAAGACAACCAACAGCAGCACCAATAACAAATACTGTAAGAACTCCATAGCAGGTATAAGCACTCACATTTTAATAATTAGCCTGAATGTCAATGGACTAAATGTTTCACTGGAAAGACATAGAAAGGCAAAATGGATAAAATATAATGAGGCTTCAATATATTATCTCACCAGAAAGGACACTGACAGACTCAAAGTAAGAGGATGAGAAACAAAGTTTCAGGTGAATGAAACATAAAAGAAGCAAGAGTCACAATCTTAATATCAGACAAAATACCCTTTAAGCAATCAAAAATATAAAAAGATACAGAAGGTCACTACATAATAATAAAAGGTCCTATCCATCAACAAGAAATATCCATCCTAAATAATATGTACCCAATATAGGAGCACCAAATTTCAGAAGCAGTTTCTAGGTAAAATAAAAAAAATATTGACTCTAACACTATCATAGCTGGGAACTTAAACACCCCACTAATAATATTAGACAGATCATCAAGACAAAAATTCAACAGGGAGATCCATAACCTCAATGTGACAATTGACTAAAGGAACTTGATACCTAAAGAACACTACACCAAATAACCATAGAATATACATTCTACTCATCACCACATTGAATGTACTCTATGATTGACCACATCCTTGGCCATAAAACAAGCATAAACAAAGACCACAGAAGAAAAAAATTAAACATCAACACCAATAAAATTCCTCCAAAACCCACAAAGACATGGATACTAAAGAGCATAATGCTAAATAATTCCTGGGTCAACACAGAAATTAAAACAGAGATTAAAAGATACTGGAAAAATATTAAAACAAAGAAACATTTTTTTTTGTAATCCATAGATTATTTATTTATTTATTTTTTAAACATATTTTTTATTTTAAAATTGAGGGATACAGTTAAGGGTTAGGTATACAAATATGCATTGTTCAGGCACCCTTGTTGATAAGGGGTGTCCCTCCATCCCCAGACAGATATTGACTACCATTAATCCCACCTCCCTTCCCCTCCCTGCCCCCCCATAGTTTCCCACCACCGTAAATATTTTTCTTATATTATTATGATAGATGTTCAAGGTTCACTTATGAGTGAGAACATGTGATACTCAGATCTTTGTTTCTGTGAGAGACCACTCAGTATTATAAACTCTAGTTCCATCCAGGTTGCTGTGAAATTCATGATTTTGTTGTTTTTTTTAATGACTGTTTAGTATTCCATCATGGGTATGTACCAGATTTTTAAAATTCAGTCTTCTTTAGATGGATGGCATGGTTGGTTCCAAGTTCTTGCTATTGTGAACAATGCTGTGATAAACATATGTGTGCAGGTATCTTTTTTATAGAGGGATTTGAATTCTTCAGGGTATATTCTCAGTAGGGGGATTGCAGGATCATATGGAAGGTCAATTTTTAGAGCTTTTAGGATCACCACACTGATTTCCACAGAGGTTGCACTAGTTTACACTCTCACCAATGGTGTAGAAGTGTTCCCATTTCACCACATCCTCTCCAGCATCTGTTATTTTTTGAGTTATTGATAATGGCCATTCTGACTGGAGTTAGGTGGTATCCAGTGTAGCTTTAATCTGTATCTCCTTGATGATTAGTGAGGTTGAATATTTCTTCATGTGTCTGTTGGCTGCTCGTATGTCTTCTTTTGAGAAGTGTCTGTTCATATTTTTTGCTCACTTTAGAATAAGGTTGTTTGTTTTTTCCTTTCAGCACGTTTGAGTTCCTTGTAGATCCTAGATGTCAGGCCTTTGTCAGACATGGAGTTGGCAAATACTTTTTCCCAATCTGTGGACTGTCTCCCTGCTCTCTTGATGGTTTCTTTGACTTTACAGAAGCTTGTCAGTTTAATGAGGTCCCACTTTTCTATCTTATCCTCTTATGGTCCGTGCATTTTGGGTATTGCTCAGGAATTGGATGCCAGTTCCAACTTCCATAAGGGTGTGTCTTTCATTTTCTAAGGTTCTTATGGTTTGAGGTTTTACATTTAGGTCTCTGATTCATTTAGAGTTAATTTGTATGTATGGGAATAGGTAGGGATCTTGTCTGAATCTTCTGCATGTGGTCAGCCAGTTTGCCCTGCACCATTTACTGAATAGGTTCTCCTCTCCCCAGTGGTAGGTGGTAGGTGGTGGAGGCATTGTCAAAGATGAGTTGATTGAGAAGTGGAGGTTTTGCTTCTGGAATCTCAATTCTATTCTGTTGGTCTATATGCCTGTTCCTGTACCAATACCAAGCTGTTTTGATTATTGTAGCTTTATAGCAAAGTTTGAAGTCTGGTAATGTGATACCTCCTGCTTTATTTATTTATTTTTTTTGCTGAGGATTTTTCTAGCTATTCTTGGTCACTTGTGTTTTCATATGAATTCCTGTATTGTTTTTCCAGCTCTCAGAAGAATGTTGCTGGTAATTTGATGGGTATTGCATTAAATCTGTAAATTGCTGTAGGAAACATGTACATTCTCACAATGTTGATTCTTCCAATCCATAAGTATGGAATATTTTTCCATTTGTTTGTATCATCTTTGATTTCTTTGAGCAGTGTTTTGGAGTGTCATTGTAAAGTTCTTTCATGTCTCTGGTTAGGAAGATGCCAAGGTATTTCAATTTTTTGTTGCTATTGTGAATGGGATTGTGCTTTTTATTTGGGTTTCTGTTTGTTTATTATTGGTATAAAGAAATGTGATTGTCTTTTGCACATTTATTTTATATCCTGAGACTTTGCCAAAGTCCTTTATCAGTGCAAGGAGGCTTTTGACAGATTCTCTTGGGTTTTCAGGGTACAGAGTCATGTCATCTGCAAAGAGAGATAACTTGACTACCTCTTTTCCTATCTGGATACCCCTGATTGTCTTCTCTTTTCTGATTGCTCTAGCCAGATCTTCCAATACTATATTGAACAGGAGGGGAGAGAGTGGGCATCCTTGTCTTGTTCCAGTTTTCAAGGGAAATCTTTCCAATTTTTGTCTGTTTAGGAGTATGCTAGCTGTGGGTTTCTCGAAGACGTCTTTTACTATTTTGAGGAATGTTCCACATATACCTAGATGATCAAAGGTCTTTATCAAGAAGGGGTGCTGGATTTTATCAAAAACTTTTTCTGCATCTAATGATATAATCATGTGGTTTTTGTTCTGCTGTCTGTTGATGTATTTAATTACATTTATTATCTTGGAATGTTGAACCAGGCTTGCGTCCCAGGGATGAAGCCTACTTGGTCTTGATGTATGATTTTTGAGATGTGTTGTTGAATCCAGTTAGCCAGGATCTTGTTGAGAATTGTGGCATCTGTGTTCATCAAAGATATTGGCCTTCAGTTCTCTTTCTTTGTTGGATCTTTACCCAGCTTAAGTATCAATGTGATGTTAGCTTCATAAAATGATTTGGGGAGGGTTCCATCTTTCTAAATCTCCTGGAATACTTTCAGTAGGATTGGTATCAGCTCCTCCTTAAATGTCTTACAGAATTCTGCTAGAAAACCATCTGGTCCAGGGCTTTTTTTTTGTAGGTAGTTTTCTTATTACATCATCAATTTCCTGGATTGTTATTGGTCTATTTAGGGTCTCGATTTCTTCTTGTTTCAACCTAGGCAGGTTGTGTGATGTCTGAAAGTCTTCCATTTCCTTAAGGTTTTCAAGTTTGTTTCCATATAAGTGTACATAGTAGTCTTTAATGATCTTTTGTTTTTCTTCAGGGTCAGATGTGACTTCTTCTTTTGTGTTTCTGATTTTACTTATTTGGGCTTTTGTCCTTTTTTTCTTGGTCAGTCTAGCTAGGGGACCATCGATCTTGTTTATCCTTTCAAAGAAGCAGCTTTTTGTTTCATTGATTTTTTTGTATTATCTTTTTCTCTTCTATGTCCCAAATTTGGACTTTTATTTTGGTGATCTGGATTCTTCTGCTGAATTAGGGTTTTGGTGTTCGTGTTTTTCCAGCTTTCTAAGGTGACTTATTAGGCTGTTAATTTGTGATCCTTCCATTTTCTTCATGTGTGTTTATAGAGATATGAATTTCCCTCTTATGACAGCTTTCATGATGTCCCAGAGATTTTGGTAAGATATTTCTTCATTTTCATTAGTTTTCAGGATCTTTTAATCTCTGTTTTGATTTCATCCTTGATCCAGGAGTTGTTTAGCATCATGCTATCTAGTGTCCATGTCTTTGTGGGTTTAGGGGAAACCTTGCTGGTGTTGATATTTATTTTTATTCCCCTGTGGTCCGAGATAGTGCATGACAAAATTTCAATCTTTGAAAATTGTTTATGCTTGATTTATGGCCAAGTATGTGGTTGATCTTAGAGTATGTTCCATGCAGTGATGAGTAGGATGTATATTCTGTAGTCATTGGGTTGAGTGTTTTGTAGGTATCACTTAAGTCCATTTGGTCAAGAATCACATTGAGGTTCTGGATCTCATTGCTGATTTTTTGTCCTGATCATCTGTCTAGGGATGTGAGTGGGGTGTTAAAGTCCCCAGCTATGATAGTGTTAGAGTCAATGTCCTTTTTGAGTTTTCCTAGAAGCTGCTTTATGAAAGTTGGTGCTCCTATGTTGGGTGCATATATGTTTAGAATAGATATTTCTTGTTGATGGAGTGAACCTTTTATCATTATTAAGTGGCATTCTGCGTCTTTTTAAATTTTTGATAGCTTAAATGGTATTTTTTATGAATTAGGATCGTGACTCCTCCTTTCTTTTGTGTTCCGCTTGCATGAAAATTTGTTTCCTATCCTCTTACTTTGAGTCTGTGAATGTCCTTTCAACTGAGATAGGTCTCTTGAAGGTGATATATTGTTACCTGGTGATATTTTATCCATTTTGGCATTCTATGTCTTTTCAGTGGTGCATTTAGTCCATTCACATTCAGGCTAATTATTGAAATGTGAGAGTTGTTCCCTATCATGAGGTTCTTATAGAGTTGTTTTTCCTGTTAATTGTCTTTCTTTTGGTTTTTGGGTTGGTTCATGCGTGTTTTTAATCTTTTTCCTGTACTCTTGTGAAGATCATTGCTGTTCTTTTTTCCTTTTCTTCTGCATTTAGTACTTGTTAAAGTGTTTCTTGTAGAGGTGGGTGTCAGCGTAAGTTCTAAGGGATTGGATAACTGGGAAAGATTTCAATTCTCCCTCACTGATGAAGCTTAGCGTGGGTAGGTAGGTTATTCTTGGTTGAAATTTTTTATCTTTTAGAACTCTGAAGATACAACTCCAAGCTCTCCTAGCCTGCAGGTTTTCTGTAGATAAATCTGCTACTATTCTAATTTGTCTTCCATAATAGGTGATTTGTTCTTTTTCTGTTTCAGACTTTAGGATTTTTTCTTTTATACCTACTTTGTTTATGTGAATTATTATGTGTCTGGGAGTTGGTCTTCTCATTTTTTGTCTTGCAGGGGTTCTTTGAATCTCTTGTGTTTGAATTTTCCCACTATTGATGAGATGAGGGATGTTTTCTTCAATAATCTCATGAAATGTTTGTTCCAAGTAGTTTCTGTTTCTCTTTCTGTTTCAGGAAGTCCAATTACTCTTCAGTTTTGTGTCTTGAAGTAATTGCTCATCTCTTGAAGGTTTTGTTGTGTTTTTTTAAGCTTCTTTTCTATGTTTTTGACAGTTTGGGTTAGTTCTATATTTTGGTCCTCATGCTCTGAGAGTCTATCTTCTACTTGGCTAATTCTGCTTTCCATGCTTATCAGTTTGTTATTTATTTCATTCACAGTATTCTTTACTACTGTTATCTCAGTTATCAACTCCTTCCTAGATTCTTCTTGTCTCTCCTCAATTCTTTTTAATCTCTCCATTAATGTCTTGATATCTAGGTTTGTAGTTTGAGACCAGTCATTCTGGGGGTTCTTCATTATTTGCATTGCATTGTTTGCATTGCAGTTTCCTCAGTGTGTGTCCTCCCAGTGGTCTAGGAGAGACCCATATTCTTCTTTTGGTTTTTCCTCATTTGTGTAGATTTTTATGTCTCCCCTTTTTCCTCTCCTTCTTTAAATCTGTTTTTCAAGGAAGGTGGGGTTGGTTTTACTTCTTTTGTTCAATCTCCTGTTCTTCCTTATGAGGATCCTCTGGCTTTATTCACTTTTTAGGCTGGACTGTGGGTTGGGAGTTGTACTTTTTTGCAGTTTTTTCATTTAATTGAGGGGGAAGCTGTGATTCAGAATCTATCTGCAGATTCCAGTATCCACCAACAGGTTTATGGGCACACTGAAACCTATTTCCCACTGCCTTACAATCTGTCCATGCAGTGGGGTTTAGGTTTGCTCCCTGGAACAAAAGGAGGTAGGAAGAAGGAGAATAATGGAAGAAGGGGAGGAACATTAGGAAGTTAGATTGAGAGAATGGTGAGAGGGAAAACAGACATACATACCAACTAATGAATGAAAAAGAGACACAAGGTCAGAAAAGAGTGAAAAACAGATACACAAACAAAATTCCCTAAAGCATACCGGTATCACACAAAGACAGTCCAATGAAATCATGTCTTTTGATGCATTTTTCCCCAATACAAATGAGTAGTCTAAATCAAAAAGCAAACACAAGTGAACAAAACAGACAGTCCAAACAATGAAATCAAAAATCAAAATAAGAAACCAAACTAGCTCTGGAATCTTTCCTGAGTGTCTAAATTCTCTTCAGCTCTGATCTCTAGCCTCTCCCATTTATTTTCAATGCAGGCAGATAGATTTACTCCAAGTTTGGGTTGGTTCCCTTGGCTTGCTGCCTGAGAGGTCTGCAACAGGGCTGAGTTGCCTGTATCTGATTCAGCATAGCGGGGGGGCCTTTTGTCTCCTGTTTAGCAAAGTTACCCTAGAAACCAAGGTGGAGGCTGCTCCTAAATGGGTGAGCCAATGAAAATCTCTGCCTGAAAAATGGCCGAGATGGGCAGCTCCTCTTTCAAAGATCCTTTCTCTCCACCTGTCCTTTCTCTCCACTCATTTGGGTCCATGGGAGATCCACTATGATGGCTGTGGTGGTGTGTCTCCAGCGTCGGGCACCGGGGATCAGCGACATGGCTGGGCACTGGATCTGGTGTGCCCAGAGGCCTGGGATGGAGGAGGGAGCTGGGAATGCCCTCTTCTGGAGCTGAGAGCTGAGAGCTGCTGGGTGCCTCAGCCAGAGCAGGAACCAGAGCTCCAAAGGGCTGGTGGTGAGTGGTGACAGCGGCTTTGGGTCCCACACAGGGCACTTTAGCCAAGAATAGAGCTGGTATCTCTGAGGGGCGGGCGCCTAGAGCCTCCCTGGGTGACGGTGGCTTGAAATAGGGCTGGGTGGGGGCCTAGAATCCAGGGTGGGGAGCTGGAACTCTGAGGAGTGAGCAGCAGCCCGCTTGACTGGGTGCCCAGTCAGGGAGGGAGCTGGCAGCGGCTGAGTGCCAGAGAGATCAGTGTAGCCAGCAAGGGAACCCAGATCTCCACAAGGCAGGTATCCAAGGGCCTTCACAAGTGGTGGCCGGTAGCTTGGGGCAGGGTGAGACATTGTAGCTGGAGAGGGAGCTGGGATCTCCACACTGCCAGGGCCCGGGGCGGCCAATGGTGTAGCAGCAGCAGCTGAGGGGCTGTAATAGCTGGTCTTGCATAGGACCAAGGGTCTCCAGTCCTCAGCCCAGTGCAGCTGGCAGTGAGCAGGGGAGTGGGGGAAGAAAAGTAAGAGTTTTCTGGGGAACTCACTTTCAGAGAATCTCACAGTCCCACCTATGCCGTCCATCATCTTACTGGAACTCAGATCACAAAGAAACATCTTACCGAGATCTCTGAAATGCCTTGAAAACAATCCTAAGAGGGGAATTCTTATCTCTACAAACACACATGAAGAAAATGGAAAGATCACAAGTCAACAGCCTAACAAATAATCTAAGGAAGCTGAAAAAGCAAGACCACCAAAACCCTAACTTCAGAAGAAGAATCCAGATAACCAAAATAAAAGCTCAAATTCAGGACATATAAGACAAAACTATAATACAAAAAAACCCAATGAAACAAAAAGCTGTTTCTTTGAAAGGATAAAAAAGATTGTAGGACTCCTAACTAGACTGACCTACAAAAAGAGAGAAAAGCCCAAATAAACACAATCAGAGATGCAAAAGAAGTCACAACTGACCCAAAAGAAATACAAAAGATTATCAGAGATTACAGAAACAAACTCAAAAACCCCAATGAAATGGGGTTTCATCACACAACTTCCCCAGGTTGAAATAAAAAGAAATAGTGATGCCAGGTAGACCAATAACAACCCAGAAAATTGACTTTGTCATAAGAAGTCTATAAAACAAAAACAAAACAAACAAAAAAACCTCTAGACCAGATAGCTTTCCAGCAGAATTCTACAAAACATACAAGGTGGAGCTGATACAAATCCATAAAGTATTTTAGCCAGATGTATTACCTGAGCCCAGCAGGTTGATTGCAGAGGAAATGAGCATGCCACTGCACTATAGCCTGGGTGAGACTAACCACCACCCCCCAAAAAAATTCCAGGCAATTCAGAAAGATGGAACTCTCCCCAAATCATTTTTTTGAAGCTAACATCTCATTGATACCCAAACCAGATAAAGTTCCAGCAAATAAAGAGCACTACAGGCCAATATCCTTGATGAACATAGATGCTAAATTTCTCAGCAAGATTCTAGCAAACCAGATCCAACAAAACATCTTTAAAAAATCATCCACCATAACTAAGTAGGCTTCATTCCTGGGATGCAGGGGTGGTTCAACATCCACAAGACCATAAACATATTTAAATACATCACATATATAAAGACAAAAACCACCTGATTATATCATTAGACAAGAAAAAAGTTTTTGATAAAATCCAGCACTCCTTCTTGATAAAAATCCATGAACATCTGGGCATAGATTGAACATACCTCAAAATAGTAAGAACCATCTAAGAAAAACCCACAGCCAACATACTGCTAAACAGACAGAAATTGGAACCATTTTCCCTGAAAATCGGAAGAAGACAAGGATGCCCACTCTCACTCCTCCTGTTCAACATAGTATTGGATGTCTAAGTAGAGCAATCAGACAAGAGAAGAATATCAAAGGTATCCAAATAGAAAAAGAGTAAGTTAAGTTATCCCTCTTTGAAGACGACATAATTCTTTACCTCGAAAACCAATGAGAATCTGTCAAAACCTCCTTGTACTGATAAAAGACTTTGGTAAAGTCTCAGGGTATAAAATAAATGTGCAAAAGTCAGTCGCATTTCTATATACCAACAATAAACATACATAAACCCAAATAAAAAGCACAGTCCTATTCTCAATAACCACACACAAAAAATGAAATACCTTGGCATATAACTAGCCAGAAAAGTCAAAAACCTTTACAACAAAAACTACAAAACACTGCTCCAAGAAATCAAAGATGACACAAACAAATGAAAAAATATTCCAGGTTTATGGATTGGAAGAACCAACATTGTAAAGATGTCTATCCTACCCAAAGCAATCTACAGATTTAATGCAATACACATTAAATTACCAGCAGCATTCTTCTCAGAACTGGAAATGACAATACAGGAATTCATATGGAAACATAAACAACCACTAATAGCCAAAATAATCTGCAGCAAAAAGCACAAATTGGGAGGCATCTTGCTCCCAGACTTTAAGCTTTATTATAAAGTTACAATAATCAAAACAGCCTGATATTGATACAAGAACAGGCATATAGACCAATGGAATAGGATAGAGATTCCAGAAACAAAACATCAATTTCTCCACCAACTTTCACAAAGCCTCCACCATCAACCACTGGGGAGAAGAGAGCCTATTCAGTAAATGGTGCTGGGAAAACCGGTTGACCATGTACAGAAGATTAAAACAAGACCCTTACTTACATCATACACAGAAATCAACTCTAAATAGATCAAAGACCTAAACGTCAAACTTCAAACTGTAAGAACCTTAGAAAATGCAGGAGACACCCTTATGGAAATTGAATCTGGCAAACAATTCCTGATTAAAACCCCAAGTGCCCATGCCATGAGAGATAAGATAGACAAGTGGGATCTCATCAAACTGACAAGCTTCTGCAAAGCCAAAGAAACCATTGAGAGAGTGGAGAGACAGCTCACAGACTGGGAAAAAGTATTTGCCAGGTATATCTCTGACATCTAGGATCTCCTAACATTTAGGATCTCCAAAGAACTCAAATGTTTTGAAAAGAAAAAACAAACAGTCCCATTTCAAAAATGGCAAATTTTATGAATAGATACTTCTCAAAAGAAGACATATGAGAAGCCAATAGATACATGAAAAAATGCTCAGCCTCACTAGTCATCAAAGAAATGCAAATTAAAACTACACTGAGTTACCACCTAACTCCAGTCAGAATGACCATCATCAATTACTCAAAAATTACAAATGCTGAAGAGAATGCAGTGAAAAGGGAACACTTCTACATTGTTGGTGGGAGTATAAACTGGTATAGCCTCTATGGAAAAGAGTGTAGGATTTCCTAAAAGTACTAAAAATTTACCTCCCATATGACTTGGTAATCTCCCTACCAGGGATATACCCAGAGGAACTCAAATCACTCTGTGAAAGATACCTGCATTAGGTATTTTATTGCAGCATTATCCACAATAGCAAAAACATGAAACCAACCATGCTGCCCATCGGAAGAGAACTGGATAAAAAAAGTGGTACATGTACATGATGGACTATTATGCAGCCATCAAAAAGGACAAAATTATGAACATCGAAGCAACTTGGATGAACTTAGATGCTATAATACTGAGTGATCTATCACAGAAACTAAGAACCAAGTGTCATGTTTTCACTCATAAGCAGACCTTGAACAACTATCAAAATACTGTAAGAAAGGGATAGGCAGTAGTGGGAAACTGTCAGGGGAGGGGAGGCACACCTCATATACAAGGGTACCTGCATAACGAACATTTGTATACCTAACCTTGAATTGTACACCACATATTTAAAATTAAAAA
Organism: Carlito syrichta; assembly: GCF_000164805.1. Classification (NCBI taxonomy): domain Eukaryota; kingdom Metazoa; phylum Chordata; class Mammalia; order Primates; family Tarsiidae; genus Carlito; species Carlito syrichta. Next base: position 91,989 of record NW_007257232.1, on the reverse strand, counting down.
ATTAAATAAAAATGAAATAATTTATAGAAAACACTGGGTACCACCACAGGAATGTAATCAACAAAAGCCAGAGAGTAGGAAATTCCATAGGATTTTCTGAAAAAAAATTCTACAGAACTCAGGTTTTTTCACATAGAATTTGCAAAGGAAAAAAAGAAATAAAAGAAAAGGGGAGAGGAGCCATTACAAAACCAAGTGCAATGTGTAAATCTTTATTCAAACAAACATAAAAAGACACTCATAGGCAACTATGAAATTTGAACAAAGTTTGCATAGTAGTTGAAATTTATTCTAGCTAAATTAGTAATAATTAATATTAGTTAAGTCAACATCAACAATTAGTGTTAATTAAATTATAAGGTAACTTTTTAATTATAATCATGGTATTGAGTTAATAGGAGTCATTATGGTCTCTTAGATATACAAATAAAATTACATATTTGTATGATGAATAAAATTATATAATATATTATTTTAGAGGGTCAAAATAAGATGAACTATATGTTACTGTTGAAGGTAATGATATGCCCATGGAGGTTTATTATATTTGTCTCTGAATTTTTGTATGCTTTTGGAAATTGCTACAATTAAAATTTAAGCAAACATGACCAAGTACAATTTCTAGAAAATAATTATGGCACAAATAACCAAAATACCAATAAATCAATGAATTCATCAACAGCTTGCAAAATAATATGTAGGTTCCAATGGGAGTCAAGGTGGAGCTCAGCAAAACAATTTTTAAAAAGTAATAAAACTAAAGTAATAAATTACCTCTGTGACTTAATACAAAGGTGGTAATAAGAGAAGAGTGAAGAGTTTTGAGAATCAGAGAAAGTGCTTTGAATAACTGAAACTGCAAATGACTGTAAGTTTAGTCTGATAATTAACAGTGAAAGTCAATTTGAAAATTAACCATAAATAATGGAAGGTCTTTAAAACTTCTTTTTTTTAAAGTAATTTATCTTTCATGACTTATTAAAATTATTATCTAAAGCTTTTTTTCCTTTCTTTTTAGTGGTGACTTTGTTAGACAAGCCTCAGATTTTGCCCATTGTACCAAGAAATGAAAGCAAGGATGTTGAATTGGAGCTGGCAACCATGATGTCAGGACAGGTTCAAAGGAAGCCCATCACTTGAGTAAAGATTTATAGCCCTGCTTGTGCTGTGCTATGCTGTGAGTTTCAGTTCAGTGCCAGGAAGAGATTTATCAAAGGAAAGTTACAAGATGTGTGGAAATAGTAGGTAAGAGCTTTAAAAACCTTTATGTACCAGAGTAAATCTTCAACCTTAGGGTTTCATCTCTTAAAGCTGGACTTCCAGGTATAATTATAAATTAAAATTTGACATATTGTGTGGGTGGGAAAAAGTGAGACAGAGTGACAAAGGCTCCAATATATGGTTCATGCATGCAAATACCTATGGGGACTAGGCAGATACCATTCGTTATTAGGATGTCAATTAGAATGGAGCTTTACGTCCAGTAGAAAAAAAAATCAGTGATAGAGATTTTTATTTTTATTTTTATTTGAGTCAGAATCTCACTCTGTCACACAAGCTGGAGTGTAGTGGCACGATCACTGATCACTGCTCATAGCAGCCTCAACCTGGGCTCAGGCTGTCTTTCCACCTCACCAGTAACTGGGACAACAGGCTGTGCCACTACTCCTAGCTAGTTTTTTTTTAGGTATTTTGCTTTTGTAAAAAAAAATTTAGACACAAAGTCTCACTATGTTGCCTAGACTGCTCCAGAACTCCTGGGTTCAAGCAATCCTCTCACTTGGCTTCCCAAAATGCTGGATTACAGGCGTGAGTTACTTTTACTGGCCAGGAGATTGGAACTAAATTGAATCATGAGCTCTTTCAAAAAGGGGTCTCAGCCAGGCTTGGTAGCTCAGCCTGTAATCCCGCGCCTTTGGGAGGCTGAGGTGAGTGGATTACCTGAGCCCGCGGGTTCGAGACCCGCCTGGGCAGCGAGACCTCATCTCCACAATAAGTCAAAAAGAAATCAGCCAGGCGTGGTAGTGCGCGCCTGTAAATCCGTCTACTTGGAAGGCTGAGGTGGAAGGATCGCCGGAGCTCAGCAGGTCGAGGCTGCGGTGGCCAGGAGCGGCCACTACACTCCAGTCTGGGTGACCGAGTGAGACTCCAACTCAAAAAAAAAAGGGGGGGGGTCTCCTGTGGATCAGTTCTAGACAATGGCTACCATGCTGAAACACAGGCCACAGGCCTTTTGAGCGGTCTTTCATATTTTTAGGAGCAGCCAGAAATCTAGATGATTTTGTGAAATTTTCCACTTTTTAATGTTAGTAAAACATTATTTATAATATCTTTGTTGGACAACTCTATGCCTACCAAAGCCCACCTGTAGAACTTATTCTGCCTGAGAATCACATTTGCCAACTTTGCTCTGAGTCCAATCATTTTTTTTAATCCATTTCCTCCTATTAAAAATATTAACAGTTCAGGACAAGCCATAATATTTTCCCCCTTTTCAACTTATCATCATATTTTCATCTTTCATTGGAATGCCAGACTTTTAAAAAAATTCTGATTTTGAATTCTTCATTTATTTGTCAAATATTTTACAAAAGGGTGTAAAAGAATGAAAATTAAAATATGAGAAAGGAGTTGATGCAAAGAAAGTGTTGACTTGTCTGTAAAATATATGCAAATTCTTCCTTGGGGAAATTAGTGCCAATAAAACCCGTTAAACATTTTATTTTTATACAATCTTTCAAAGAATAAACAATAAATAAGATATTTCTCTAACCAGATTTGAAGAAGTTGTGGTTACTGTGGATAATCAATACTCTGGACCCCCAAACAACTAATATGATTCTATCATTGGTTAGCTATAACATTGTATTCATATCAGATGGCAACAGAGATATTTCTGAACTTAAACTTGGGCCTGGCTAGGCATGTGCGTGAAAGGAACATTTTTGGATTGTCTGGCATTGCCCTGGTGATTATTTAGTCTTCCAGGCCACAAAAATATGAAATGGGAAACTCATGAATGAATGGGAGAGAGAAGATGTTATAGAGAGAGGATGGGGTTGGGAATTGGAAATTAGGTTCTGTTGCCAACAAGCTGTAAAACCCCTCTGCTCTTCAGTTCATTATTTATTTACTATTTATACATTGCCTATTTGCAAAACAGATTGGAGGCAGCTTTCAATAAAAACCACTAATGTATCAGAACTCGTTTACAAGGTAATAACACAAGATAAAAGCAAAAAGAATGAAAGATGGTTATAGCAGCAATTCTAAGCTAAGGGTATACATTGCAGTGGTGCATAAAATGCTGCTGTGAGTATCATGACTAGAATCAAGTAAGAAACAAGTTGTGCCACCATCATATTCATGGATCTCAGTTTTTATATTCACAAAATGGGTAGGAAATGAGAGTTGGATGAAGTCACTTTCAAGGTCTTTTTCTGGTTCAGGTGTTTCTGTTATAATGTGGTAGGTACATTCCTGAAAATATCTGCCCTATTTCTGTACTATGAAGTCTGTACTAAGCAGTCATAGGACTGAAGTGAAAATTTGGGATATGGCAATTCACTCATAACTTGTGTAACTTTGCAACCAGAGATGTATAAGAGCGAATAAGGATGCTAATGAAAATATTTGCATGGTTTAAAAGGACAGTTAAATTGCAAATAAATAAATACTACAGTAATTAGAAGATTTTACCTTTACAAATAAGAGGCAGATGACTATATGCTGATGAAAGCTTTTGTTAAGGAAAGGTTGATACTTACATGTTTAAGGACAAAATGAACAAAGAACAGATAAAATGTGCAATTAGAACTTCAAGACAGAACATGAATCCAAATTGAGGCAAAGCAAAGCACATGGGTGAAGAGACATAGGGAATAGTACTGTATTACTTAGCAGACTGCTATACATAACTGTACTCACATACTTTGAGTCCAGTTACTGTTCCTTAATGGGGCCATTAAAGTGCTAGGGAAAAAATAAGCCAACGTGATGTGCATTGTATTGGCACTATTTCTTTATTCAGCAATCAGTATAAAATGTTTTACTTTAAGTAAACACATTGTGGTGGAAGAGATTGCATACTACTCCCTGATTCCAAGTAGAACTATACAGATACAGGAAGAAAAGTGTCTGTGACTAGGACTTGATCAGTCTCAGATGACCTGTGTTTCTATTAAGATATTGCAGAGTAGACTAGACACACCTGAAATGTTCAGTTATGCATAGTATAGATTTGGCTATTAGTGTGTAGAGAAGGACTAAAAGACTAGCAAGGCATAACAAAACAAAAGATATGGTAGTGTTATGGTTACTAAAACAATATCAACTAAAATGATGATTGAGAGAGAGAATGTGTGGTAATTTTCATTAAAAAAACAAACAAAAACATGGAAAAGTATTAAAAAATGGAGACAAAAATCTTGAATAAGTTCAAAGTGCCCATTTTAGAAAATCAAATAAAGAAATTTATTTGTTGACTGCTCAAGTGTCTTCTTTTGAAAAGTAGCTATTCATGTCTTTTTTTTTTCCCAGAAGGTGAGAAAGCAGGATTTGTTGAGAACACAGAAAATCTCACACAGTGGGGGGGACCTGAGGGGTTTGCCCACTATACATATCTTTTGCTGTTTGTTTTTTCCTTTTCAGTGTGTTTGAGTTCCTTGTAGATTCTGGATATTAGACCTTTGTCAGATATACAGTTGGCAAATATTTTTTCCCAGTCTGTGGGTTGTCTCTCCGCTCTCTTGATGATTTCTTTGACTTTGCAGATGTTTTTCAGTTTGATGAGGTCCCACTTGCCTATCTTATCTCTTATGGCATGGGCACTTGGTTTTGACCAGGAATTGGTTGCCAGTTCCAATTTCCATAAGGGTGTCTCCTGTGTTTTCTAAGGTTCTTATAGTCTGAGGTTTTATGTTTAGGTCTTTGATCCATTTAGAGTTGATTGTGTATGGTGATAGGTAGGGGTCTTGTTTTAATCTTCTGCATGTGGTTAGCCAGTTTTCCCAGCACCATATACTGAATTTCTCTTCTCCCCAGTGGTTGTTAGTGAAATTTTATCGATGAGTTAGTTGAGAAATTGAGGTTTTGCTTCCAGAATCTCTATCATGTTCCATTGGTCTATATGCCTGTTCTTGTACCAATACCAACAGATATGTGAAAGAATGCTCAGCCTCACTAATCATCAAATAAATGCAAATTAAAACTACACCAAGATACCACCTAACTCCAGTCAGGATGGCAATTGGCCATCATCAATAACTCAAAAAACAACAGATGCTGGAGAGGATTCAGGGAAAGGGAACACTTCTATACTGTTGCTGGAAGTTTAAACCAGTACAAACTTTGTGGAAATCTGTGGCAATTTCAAAAGATCTAAAAATCGACCTTCCATATCATCTAGCAATCCCTCTTCTGGGAATATACCTGGAAGAACTCAAATCTTTCAACAAAAAAAGATACCTTTGCACACATGTTTACTGCAGCACTATTCACAGTAGCAAAAACATGGAACCAATCATGCTGTTCATCAAAAGTAGTCTGGAGTTTTAAAATGTGGCACATATACATGATGGAACATTACACAGCCATAATAAAGGACAAAATTATGTACTTTGTGGAAACTTGAATGGGTTTAGAGCCTGTAATACTCAGCAATCTAACACAGAAACAAAGAACTGAGTACCACATGTTCTCACTCATAAGCAGACCCTGAACAATGATCATAATACTAGAAGAAAGGGACTGGCAGTAGTGGGAAACTGCCAGGGGAGGGGATGGGGTTAGGTGGCACTTCATCAATAAGGCTACCTGATCTCAAACCAGGCGTCATGGGAACCAAAGTGAGGTCCAAATTTTACCTGTACAGTGAGCATTTGTATACCTAACCCTGATTTGTACCACATATCTTTAAATTAAAAATTAAAAAAAAGAAACTTATTTAGCCAAAATAGAGTTTATGGAAAGTATAAATATCAAACAGCTTTGAGAACAGTGAAAGGAATTATCCAGCCATTACCTCTTTTGAGGATAAAAATTTTTTAGGTCTGTGTGTCTCAATCAGGGAGATGTTTTTGATTGTCGCAACTGGGGAGGTGCTACTGGCATAAAATAGGCAGGAGCCAGGAATGCTGTTAAACTTCCTACAGTGCAAAGGGCAGGACTAAAACAAAATAATTATATATCCCAAAATGTTAGTAGTGCCTTGGTTGAGGCTAATAAGTTTGTCTTTCCTTGAGTCAATTTGCCATGAACCACTCTGTTCCCCATGGACTAAGTGGAAGTTGTAAACATGTTTTCCATGTTTTATGTGATCCTCCTGAGGTCCATATTTTTCCACTAATCTTATCCTTGACACCCTTAAGTTAAACTCGGCTCAACATTTATCCATGTCTGATACCTTTTTAAAAATCCCTGCTTAAATTACTTTCTAATCCTTTCTATGATTTTGTTCTTTTTAGCCTTGATGGACTAGTATTTTGACTTATGGTCCTGCCTAGTCACTGGTCATGACTCTTTTTTTCTTTAGTTTTACTCTTCTGATATCCTGTATTGTATTTCTCTCAAATAGTAAGGATGGTCACTTAAATGGAAAAAACAAAAACAAAAACATACAAATAAGTTTTTAAATATTTGATGTCCCTTTTGTGTTTCTCAAGGTACTACTATCTTTATGCTAATCATAGTCTTAACTTTGTTCAAATTATCATATTAGTCCTTTGGTTTAATAAGACTTTGTCTTGAAGGAGATGAAGTGAATCATGTAAAAGCAAAAGAATTACAGTCAAAAATATTGATTCTAAAAAAGAAGGAATAAGTTCTTATAATCTCATGAGGTGAAAGATATTGGTAGAAACAACTGCCTTGGGCACATCTTTTTGTTTTTCTGAGATTCAGACCAAATTGATGCATGCTTGAAACTTACTTAATCTAAAAATATTAATTTGAAAATTAGTAGAAAACTCAGTTGAACCTTTTAGGGAAACTTGTATGCCCATAGCAGATTTTCTTTAAATGGTACATAATTGTAGAAAAATATGCCCTTTGCTAGCTGTTCCAAATGCCAGTTCTATCTGAGACTCCTTCTATAAGGGGATAGTAATAATTTTTTTAGACACTTTTCCTCATGATTGACACCTACCAGAAATTTCTTCAGGCATTAATTATTAACATTATTACTGTTTTTGTTTGGCATTCTTCCCTCTACCTTATCTTGTAAAGATCAAATAATATTTGTTCCAAAGTGAAATGTTCTTTCTCATACACACATTCAGCACACAAGAAGCCCACAGAATCTTACATGAATACAACCTATGTAGATGCAGAGGGAGAAGTTTTAAGTAATAGTCAATACTTCTCACTGATATTCCAAAACAGGGGAGAAAGATGAAATATTTTCACTTCTGTACAGTAAATATTCCTCATTCTGATAGCAATAGAAAGCTATTTCATGGATATTGCAACTACCCTTTTTCTAATCTAAATGAAAAATAGCATTACATAGTTAACCAAAGTTGTGTTGAGAAAGGTTCATTAAAATACACTGAAATAAAATTATTGTAATATCTTAGCTGGTATTTTAGAGTATGTGTATATATGTGTGCTTGCATGCAAATTTGTGTGCATGAAAAATAAATGTAACTCACTTTTTTGCTTTTCACAGTGGATCCTGAATTTCTGGAGTTATGAGCTGTCAGGATTTCAATAAGTGAAAATGTCATCCTACTTCTAATGATATATTTGGTTAAGCCATGTCAATATATAATAGAGATTCTTCAGGACTTTATTGAGACTAGTCAGTACATAAAATGATTTCTCTACTAGTAATCAATATTTATTGAATGCCTCCTATGTGTGTCAAGGGTTCTACACATGCTATTTTATTAGATTCTGATGTGTCTTAGAACTATGTTCTCACCAAATAATTAATTCCAGAAGAAATATATTTTCTAGCTCCTTCAAGTAAAATGGGACCATGGGACTAAATTATGGTCAATAAAATGTGGGCAGAAGTAATATATGCTATTTTTTCAGAGCTTGCTCCTAGTAATGTTTACATTCTATCCCCTGTCCTCATGAACTGGCTAGATAGAAAGAGTTCTGAGCCCCCTGAGAGCTGGATGACTGGAGCCTGAATTTCATGGAGGAGAGCCACTCAGGAAGACTGATGGTGATGATATTAATTAATGACTTTTCATACACAATAAATTAAGTAATGCTGATACACTGAGATTATATTGCTGTTTTGTGGCAGAGAGTACTATTTAACTTACCTAATACAGGACCTGGTAACTAGAAAAAAGTGCTGCTAAAATACAAAACTTAAAGATGTGGTAATTGCTTTAGAAGTTGGATGATAGGCAGTGAGGAAATTGATACTGAAGTCTGAAGTGATGGAACTCATGTTATTCAGTGGCAAACATTTGGTATAACTATCACTTGCAATGGTGTAGAAGGCAAACCACATGCCCACTGAGCCAGCAGCTCCAGTATAAATAATTAGAAGAATCAAACTGTTAGTGTGTGTTGGATACTATTGGCTGCACTGACCAAGTATTACAAGAAAGAGATAAACTCTGTAAAAGCTAGACTGGTTTGCAAGTAGAAATTAAAGGAAACACAGAGAGTCAGAAAGCAAGGGCTTTATTGCTAGAAAAGCCATCTGCTTCTAAATGCAAACAATAAGATGGGATTTTAAAAGGGTTTGAGCTTCAAAGGCTTAATAAAACTCAAATGGATAAAATGCCTAAAAACAATTATCAAATTAAATGTGGCTCCCATTCAATGACAGCCACCATTATCTTGAGAGAGAAAGGCTCAGGGTTGAGGAAACAAAATAAGGTAGGCTTAAATACGAAGTTTCAGAAAGAAAATATAAATGTGAATATTGGCATAGGAAACTAACTGTAACCAAAAGATCATATGTTGTGTTACTGGTTTAATTGTGTGTCCTCTGAGTTCATGTATAGAAGTCCCAACCCTTGGTAACATAGAATATACCTTACTTTAAGATAAGGTATTTGCAGTGGTAGTCAAGTTAAACTAAGGTCATAGTGGTGGGTCGTAATACAATATGACTGTTGTCCTCATAGGCAGAAGAAATTTGGATACAGACTGGCATAGAGGGAAGACTATGTGAAGATCTAGGAAAAAGATGGTAAACCAAAACAGTAAATTCTACATGCTTACTTCAGTTTTCCAAGTGCTACTATCACTGTGGTTATCCTGTTTCTGATCTATCATTGTATCTAGATGTGTAGGGAGGAAGGAAATAGCTTGTCTCTTTAAGTCATAGGCATAACACCAAGAAGAGCTGTGAGATGGAGACCCTGCTGTATGCAATGCCTGAATGGGACTTTGTATTATCTCCCTTGGATGGTGCTAAACATGTTCTATGCTTTGGAGGAGTACAGCTGAGACACAGGTCTCTGATCTCTACACCTTTCATTTGCTAATGGGTACACAGCTAAACTATCTTTGCAAGCTGCTTTACAGGTGATGGGACAATGTGAATCAGATGTGGATTAAGAAATATCAGTTGAATGATTTATGATTCTTCCAACTATGGTCTCCAAACACATCTTACAAAATCTTTCTCTGGTACAGAATCACTTCGGCTAGACAGATGATGAGAATCCATGAAGAACTCCAAGTACTTAGATTAATCCAGAATTTCTAGAGTAGATCAAAGAAGCCCATATCTCAGAGGGCAACTGCCATGGAGAACTGCCTGATCTAGAGCATTCATATTGGACCTCACAGGAGAAAAAAATAATAAATTTTATTTGTTCAAGACATGAAATTTTAGGGTTTATTTGTCACTGAGACTGTTCCCATTACTTATGCTAACTCGTACACTTTCGAATAGTCCAGCAAAATAACAATAGCAATAGCCTTTCAAGGTAGTCTCTCAAAGATTACTAAATTGCAAAAGGTTGCACAATAAGTTAACCAGTATGTGATGGGCTAATTAAATCATAGTTTTAGCCGCAGAACGAAGAAACATTTTTCTAAATCCATGATATACGTACATTTGTTATATCAATAGCGCGCACGCACACACACACACACACACCTTAAGTTTGTATTTTTTTCTGGAACCATGTGATGAAGGGAAAATTATCAAGGTCAGAAAATCATTAGTTGACCCTTATCCCTACCAATTTATGGCAAGAATAAAGGATTGTGAACATAAAAAAGAAAAAAATCACTGCAATGTTAAATGGCAGTTGCTATAGAATATGTTTGAATAGAAAAATTACTAATGAGGCAGTTTAGGTCTCAAACCAGCTATCCAATTGCCAAGTATACCTGAAATAGTGCTGCAGATCAGGGAGTTAGTAGCAACACAAAAACCAGTGAACAGACTTACAATACTATAAAGAGAGCTGAGCGAGCTAAGTGTATTACATGGAGATGGAAACATTAGGCTATCACAGTTCACAACATGCATTAATGTCCTAATGAGAAATCTAATCCCAAGCTAGTTGCCTAGTGTTTATCTCCGAGGATGACTAATCATGGAATTAAGAAATGAAATACATTAGAATTAGTGTTATTATAGAAATCAAACTTTACTTGTTTAAGGGAAAAAATATAGCAGTCATAAGATACATTTTTAAACCAGCAGTCTACATAGATTTATTGATAGTTTTTCTTTGAATGTTGGAGTTATATTCGATTTACTGACAATGAATTATTATCAGACAGAACTGGATTTTTTTTTCCCATTCAGACATAATTAGGTGCTGACTGTAGACATGAACAAATGATTGACTGACAACAAATGGCTCTAATGTCACAGAGCAGATGAAATACAGATCTATGATCCTACTTACCATGGGTGTTCAACAAAGCCTGATTTAGTCATTGCAGAGACCATTAGGCTCATGCTGGTGCATGCTGTCTTTGACAAGATATTTAAGCCATTATCCTGCTATTATAGACAATCTTTTGTGTGTCTATATTGATCCCTCCTGCCCTCCTTTCTCTTTCCAACTTCCTTCCCCTTTCTCCTTTCTTTTCTTTCCCTTTATTCTCCCTTCTTATATGTGGCCTATACTGTATTTGAACTTAAAAGTTCATTAAATGTTTAGAGGCATTGCAAACACCTTTTGTTTTGCAGTTGTTTATATAGTTCTAGGACGGGAGTAAGCAACATATGACACACAGAAGCACTGGTAAAAACTAAAAGCATTTCTTCCTACTAACTCCCCTCAATATATTTTCTCACCCCCAATCACCATCCTTCATTTCCTTCCTCTACTCTCCCCTAACATATTCTTTGTCCTTCCACTCTGTTCGTGTCATGGTTCCAGCAATGCAACTAGGCAGTTTCCACTTCTCCCCATAAATAATGAGTTAGCAAGAGATTATCTACCTTCAGCTTAACACTTTTTCTGGATAAAATTTTCTCAAAGCCCTCAGACCAGGCCTTTTTCTGACCTTAAATGGTCCTTCGATTGTATCTTCATATAGACCCAAAGGATCTGAGGACCCTTTTCACTTAATAGTGAAGTGTCATCTTCACTTTTACCCAATGCTGCTCTTTCTGCTGCCTGGCATGGTAAAAGTAGCAGGTGTAGTGAGATAGGCTTTATTTTATGTAATCATAAAATAGTTGGGTGAAGCCCCAACTCTGCCACAAATTCACTGTCCTTAGACAAATTTTCCAATCTTTAGACCTCTGTTTTCTCATCTATAAAGAGGATAATAACACCCATGCCTCCATGGAACATTGCAAGGCATATCTATACATGACAGAATATAATACATGGGAATTATCTACTGCAGATTGGGGCTTATTGTAGGCCTACAGTAAATACCAGCTTATTGGCATCTCATTTCTCCTCGGCCTTACAATAGGCAGCATGCAGATTTTTTGCCCCTTAACTTTCTGGTTAATCAGTTGGAGACTCCTCTTTTTGTATTGCCTTAGATTTAGATAAAGACTCTTGCGGGCCCATGTGAGTGGATGAGAACAACTTCCCTCTATTTTCCTAACAAGGATATATGACTCTATCTCTGTGGTTTATGTTGAATGCTTGATAATGCATCTCCAAGAGAAGCACTTAGCAAGAAAACTCATAAATATGGCTATAATATTTATTCAAACTACTCTATTTGCAAGGCCAAATAGACAAATGAAGGATGAAAACAGACAAAATGGTCGCTAATATTAGCCTGTTCTGTTTGTGAAGCAGATAATAATAACACAGTGTGTTGTCTCTTCGTGCCTGTGTTTCAGGAGTTTTTGTTATGTAAGAAAGATTTATTGAAAGAAGAAGAAATGTATTCTCTTCCATCTTAATGTGATGTCTGCTGGTCTGAGAATGCAGGTCATAGAGATATATCACCAAAAGCACACTTTTTGGAAGGTCCTCTGCCTCCAACATCTTGATATTTACGTATCATATAAAGTCAACTTATATTCCTTAATCATATGCAAATACTGCATCCCTTTCCCTTAGGTTCCTGGAAATCATGTCCTAGAGGAACGGAATAGAAACTTGAAGTTATTTTCCCTTAAAGAGAGACAAATAAAAGAAGAGGCAGTAACTGTCTGACCATGAAAGAGGAACTTAACTTATCCATATTGATCCAGTGCTGAATAGAAGATAAATGATTGAGGTACAAGAAGGCAGATTTTGCCTCAACAAAAGGAAGGAAAGAAGGAAGCAAACTAAAAATTTAAGTACTAATTTATATGTGAACATATGTACTTAAAATTTTCATATTTTCTTTTTAAAGTTTATTTTGTAAACAAATAGAGACAGCCTTACTATGTTTCCCATACTCCTAGATTCAAGTGATCCTCCCACCTGAGTCTGGGATTACAGATGTGAGTCACCACACCTGCCAAATATCTATATTTTGTCTCATTCATTTGTGAACTAAAAGTAATTTTATACTTAAAAAAAAAGTAGATGAACTGTTTCTTGTTCGTTATGGTCACTTAACTAGCGATTGGCATAGTGATGCTTATCTCAGTTTATGACTCTATAATGTGTCCTCTTTCCAGTCTACCATTATATCTCTATTACCTCAGTGAAATATCCATGCCTAAAGCTGCTGGAAAATTTAACCACTGACTGAATGGGTAATAAGCTCCTTATCACTAAAATAGTTGCCCAGACCCTGCAGAAACAGAATATTGAAGAGAGACCTCCCACCCAAAGGAAGGAGGTTGAACTTTCATGGGAGCTTTCCCATCTGTGTTCATCTCTCTTCTCGCTACCACTGCTTTTGTGGTCAAGTTGCTGGAAGCAGCACATGAATTGTCTTTTAAACAGCAACAAAAGCAGCAAATGACTCTATCCTCTATCACTGGTGCCTTGCGAAGCATTTTTAATTGTTACTACATTTGGTCTTTAGCACTTTCCTGAAAGACTGCTGTATTGCCCCATTTTTCAGGTTAAAAAAATTAATTTCAGAGAGGAAAAGAAGCTTGCTTAAAGTAATATGTTTTAAAACTGGGATTCTAATCTGGCTCTATCTGACTCAAAGGAAGGACAATATTTTGGTTTGTATGTCGAAGATCAAAATTCTTAGGAAATAAATTTACGGTAGAAAAGAAAAAAACCCAACACTTCCAATGTAAGGGATTTACCTCACTCAAAATAATATTTTGTACAAGTAAACCTAGAGGATGATAGATGTTTTGAGCCTGTTTTTTGTTTGTTTGTTTGTTTTTCCTACAAGCAATTAGCCTTACACATTTTTCTATTGCTTACTATCCACAAGGAGTCTTCTTTTTCGTTTTCAGCTTGTTGATGTTTCTCTTAGACATGACATAAAGTTAGAACCTAGCATCTGTCCATTGATCTAAATAAAACGGTTAGGAATGTTGGAGGAAAAGATGGACATGTCTGTCCATACACACATCCTTATCCTCCTAACAGAGAGAATAGAGATCATTAACACATGCAACTACAATTAGATTTGGTTCTTTAAATACATAATTGAATGCATAAATACATGAATGAATAAATGGACAAATAAGTAAGTAAACAAATAATCAGAACCTCAGAAAAGTCCCTTCACTTTTATTCTCAAACATATATTCCCAAAAGGAAATCATGGGATGAGTTTCATGCATGGAAACTTCCACCTGATTCTCATATTCCCTAGGATTGTAGGGAGAGATTGGCTGATGCACCACACCTGAAGCTCATGTGTGACGGCTTAAAAATGAAAAAAATTTTAAAAGAGACATAGTTATTTTCATGGAAGTCTTCAGAGTTTCTTCCAATCCTCTTGTTGCCTTCATCTCTTTTCAGACCAAAGATTCTGAAAAGAGTTTCCTTATCTCAGCTCTTTCTATTGCTCTGGAAAGAAGAAAGGAGATTGGTTCAAATCTAGCAAAACCGCATTTGAAACATCTTTATGATGTTAGATGATTTTTAAATCTTATTTCTTCCTTAACCATTAACTTACTATAGTGCAATAAACTAGTAACCTACATTAAGAAAACTTGCTATAATTTAAGAGCATCTTCAAAGTTATTTCTAATGTCTATTATGTTCACCTTTTTATCTCCAAGTCTATGTGTATTGGCTAGTAACCCAGAAAACAAATGACACCCCCAGATTGGAATAATTCAAATAGAATTTAACAAAGAGAATATTTATAAATATATGAACAGAGTTTAGGGAAATCAAAGGAGATAGTAACACCCTACCTCACCTCTGTCACCTCTTCTTGGGCAAAAGGAGAGAAGGGAGGAAGTGGTACTGAAAATAGAGAGTGCAAAGGCAGTTGATAACAGAAGCTATTCTATTTGAGGAAGGGATGCTACCAAGTGCAAACATGTAAGGAAAGGGAGGATAAACTCCAACTCCACACTAATTCTCCAATCTCCTTCTGGAGCTCTTCCATGAACAAAGGCCATAGGAAACTGAAGGGCAATAGAACTCATTAATGTTATCCAAATAAATCAGTCTTCTAGAGTAGTGGAGAAGAGTGGAGAGTGGATGTAGAAGAGCAAGTAAGATATCTACCCCACCATGTCTTCAAATTATATCCAGTGACCCTACATGCAGCATGAAATTCTTATTGACAAGATAGACTCTCTTTCTTTAAACTACTGGAACAATAAATAATTTTTTTGCCAATCTTTTACAGGATAATTACATACGATTTCACCCACTGCTCTTATTTCATAGGTAGATGATTTTTCCAATTAGATTATGTACTTTTAGAAGAACTGGGACTATATTTACTTTCTTGGAGAGTCTGAGGTTATAGACCACTAAGACCCAGACTGCTGAGGTCAGTCTAATGTAATGCGAAATAACTAAACCTTGCATACTTCTTTACCACACAGGTATACAAGGGGGGCTCACCCCCCAAAAAACTGAATTTATTTATTAAAAACTGTGTATTTATTCTTACAAGTTCAAACCTCCTTCACCTTCAAAGTATTCTCCGTTTGATGCAATATACATATTGAGAAACTTTTTTCACTGCTCAAAACAGTTTTTGAACTCGTTATTTTTTAATGTCTTTTCGTGCTTCTCCCATTTTTTGTTTCACCTCTTCCACATTGGCAAAATGTTTCCCTTTGAGAACTTTTTTCATTCAGGGAAACAGACAAAAAGTCTCTCAAGGTGAAACTGTGGGAATAGGGAGATCATGCTATTTTTAGTCAAAAACTGCTGAACTCAGTGCAGTGTGGGCAGGTGCATTGTCATGGTAGAAGAACCAGTCACCTGTTTGCCACAACGTGAGATGTTTCTTCCACAAATCGTGATACGATCTTCTCAAAATTTCCAGATAAAAATTTTGGATGACCATTTGATCCAGAGGAAAAAATTTCAAGTGTACTACAAGGGGCTCGCCCTCCAAAAGATAATTCTGGTCTTTTGTGGGGGGGTCCCCCTTGTAAATGAAATATCATTGGATTTGAGCAAATTGCTCAAAGTCTCACAGTGAATAAAGCTGAAAAAGCAATTTGACTTATTTCAAATTTTGTGCATTTGTTTGTGACTTCAGATTGCAATAACTTTCCCTCCTCCCTGCCTCCCTTCCTTCCTTCATTTTCTCATTTTCTCCTTCTCTCTTCTTTACTTTCTCTTTCTTCTTTCTCTTCTTCCCCTTGATATTTTTCCCTTTTTTCCTCTCTCTCCCTCCTTTCTCACTCTCACCTGCACACGTGCTCTCTCTCTCACTCCACCCTCCCTCCCTCCCTTCTCTCTCCCTCATAAATTGGGTCATTAGCTCCCTGGGTTGAAATCATTTTTGGAAAGACAATCTTCACCTTCTATGATAATTTATGTGGGACACGTTGGTATTCTACAAGAATGCAGCAGGAAATAATAATATCCTGTCTTTTATTTTGAGTCGCCCTACTGTCTCACTCTCTGTAAATCGCTATGTAATCAATCTAAAGCAGCAACATGCAACAACATTAAAATTAGGGATGTTTGAAGAGGGAATTAGTCTACTCACTAATTATTCTTGATTAATAGAAAATTACCCTGCTAACATTTACCGTGATATTCATTTGTTATTTGGAAGTGATTAGCCACAAATAGCAGTGAAGAACAAGCCAGTTTTGTAGTTTCAACCATAGCTGTAATTACCTCCACAG
Source organism: Carlito syrichta (assembly GCF_000164805.1). Taxonomy (NCBI): domain Eukaryota; kingdom Metazoa; phylum Chordata; class Mammalia; order Primates; family Tarsiidae; genus Carlito; species Carlito syrichta. The sequence continues at coordinate 75,395 of NW_007257232.1, read as the reverse complement.
TGACTCTTTCTTCAAATATGCCTTTCTCACTAGAAAATAGCTCACACCTTTTTTAAACACCACTTACTCTCCCATATCTACTATTCTTTCTCAACTAGAGATAAATCAGTGGGCTTACTCACATAAACACCATTCCTAAAGATACAAAAATCATGGGGGAAGGAGTTAATTTATTGCCCAAAGCTGGAGCGCTCAGGATAGGGATGATTCTTTTCCCTAGAATTCCCTCACTACCTGTGTTCCATCTTCAGTCTTCAACACATTCCTTACTAATTTGCTTTCCTCTAAGAACCTGAGGGCCTCATGCCTATAATCCCAGAACTTTGGGAGGCCGAGAGAGGATTGTTTGAGCCCATGGGTTCGAGACCAACCTGGACAACTTGACAAGACCTCATCTCTACAGTAAATAATAATAAAAAATAAATTGCCGGACATGGTGGCAGATGCCAATAATTCCAGCTAGTTGGAAGGCTGAGGCGGAAGGATCACCGAAGCTTAGCAGGTCAAGGCTGCGGTGGCCATGAGCGTGCCACTGCACTCCAGCCTGGAAAACAGAATGAGTTCCGACTCTAAATAAATAAATAAATAAAATCTCCAAATCTCTGAAATCTTTCCTTTTTGTTTCCCTTTTAAACCTTCCCATTCTGGACATTTCCCTTCCCCTAGGCATTGCCATATTGTCCACCTTGATTCTCCCACCTAATTTTTCTCTATGTGTATTTCACTTTCATAGGGAACTAGCCTTACCTGGTTGTCACTTGAGAAAAATGTGAATTATTAATTTACCCTTAGGTGTCAACGATGACTGAAAATTGACTTAAAGGTGTTGATCATTCTGAGATATTTTCATTTTGTCACTTTTAAGCCCCAAAGAGAGTGATTATTAGTCCAAACTTCTCATTATCATCATCTCAACAACAATTAAAAAATTTTTAACTACCAATGAATGCCTGGGCCCTACCCATGTGAGAATTTCTCATAAAAGATATAGGATGAAACTTGAACCTAAGGACTAGCTCTTGTTGAAATTTTAGAAACCTGGAACAAGATAATGAGGGAAAAGATTTTGTTGTTATTTAGCTGGCCAACATAATGCCTTTAAAAATCACCAAGTGTTGGATGCTACTTCTTTCTCTTCCAAAGTCCAAAATGTTTGCCTACTTTTAATAGACTTTTTTCACCTTGCTCCAAATAATCATTCAGGATGATGTTGCCTAATTTTATACCCCATTCCAGAGCTCTGCATTATACTGAGAAGGAAACTGCATTTTAACAAATTTGTGAGAAAGACCTCAAGTTTGAGAACACTCACTGCCCCAGGCAGACCCAAAATCAGACCATCAGAATTAAAAGCTGAGGAGATGTAGGGCTTAAAAAAATTTTTTTTTCTTCAAATTACCTGGCATTGACTCAGGACTCCTAACTGTCAAATACATTCCAAACTGCATCTATGACATATCTTAGAGAACATGCTTTTTAAAAATATAGAATATATTTAATGAATTGTTTGATTTGAAATTTGCATACCTGTTGTCTGGATATGTTTTATTCACCTCATCATTTAATTCGACACTCATCTAGCATAAGTTACTGCCTAGCAATAAATGCAAACAGATTCACTTCCCTCAGGGAGCTTAGGGTCAAGTCAGGGAGAATGAGGAAAACACAACTAACACAAAGCAGAAAGTATGTATTAAAATCAAGATGTGGAACAAGAATAAGCACGAAGATATTCTAAAAGACATCAACTGAAGGTGACTTGGGTCCTGAAGAAAGGGCTGGTTTACAATGGGCACGTAGGACCCAAGGACAGGCGGACTACTGACTACCTGGATGGACCTCAGCTCCTGCTTTTACCTCCTTCCTAAAGGCTTTTTACACATCAGGTCTTTCAAGTGAATTTTTATTTATCCTCCAAAGACTTGCTCTGGCTCTGCCTCCTTTATGATGTTTCCTTGCTCCCCTCAGGGCTGAATGCATCACCTCTTCATTGTTCTACTATGTAACTTGGAACTGATGCTACTCTAAAAGCATCATGCTAATCTCATTGTATGGAATGATTTATATATGCAGCTGGATTCACATTATATTGTCAACAACTTGGTAGCAGAAAACAAGTCTTATTCATCTTTGTCCAACACTTAGAAGATTACTTGGTATGTCTGAAGTGGACACACAATACATGGTTGCGGATTTAAAATTTATGTTATAGTAATTGCAAGTCAAACTGATTGGCATCCTAAGACTACAACTTGACAGCTAAGTGAAATTGGTAAAGTTATTTGATCTTCCTATGTTTCAGTCTCCTCATCAATAAATTGTGAGAAAACAATACTATCTAAAAAAATGAGTACTACTAGTATTGAAAAAAGATAAATGAGTTAATACATAGAGTACAGGGGTTGTTCACTATTAGGGTTCAGTAAATATTTGCTAATAATTTTTGCTGTCAGTAAAATTGAATAGATTCTTCTTCCCGATATCATTCTCCATGGAATTCATTTTTACTATTCCAACAACAAGTTGTAGTGCTAGGGTAAGTGGGCTATCCACAAATGCATCTGTGACACCTTATTTTGATATAGAAGTCTCATTCCTGGCACTTAAAGCCTTTTATTGGTATTGCACTGAATCACTACATAGCATGAGGCATCTTACAACCATTGACACAGAAAGGTTTCGGGAATTGTCACAAGTCACCTAATGAATCAATGGAACCGCCTAAAACAGACTCTAGACTTTTTCATGTTGATGCCACCTACCCTCCCTCTATTAAGGGTTAAGAATTTTGCACAGTGGGTCTTAACTGCCAAATTACACGTTTCCCAAGCAGGTATAGCTTTCGTGTTAATTTCAGCTTTCTAAACTAATGAATAACATTTCTGTCAGTCTGGAATACAGCACAGGTTATGTTATCTTTCCCTTTCTGTTGCTGGAGAAAAGATCTGAAGCAGTGACTAGCCTAAGCTGTTGTGCAGAGGACACGAATCAGTCCACCAATTTCAATCTCTAAAGCAGCAATTCTCAACCTGGGGTATTTTCGCCATGTCTGGAGTCATTGTTACTACTGGCATCTAATGGGATGCCAGGGATGCTGTTAAACATTCTACATGTACAGAATAGCACCTGACAACAAACAATTATTCTGCTCCAAATACCAGTAATGCCAAGGCTAAGAAACAGTACTCTAAAGCCAAGTTACTACCTAAGCACAGGTTTAAAGAAATAGTATGAATTTTAAGCATCCTAAATGCTGATTTAGTTTGGGGTAGAAGAAAGGATTAAACAAATTGGAAGGTGAGGATAGTAGAAAGGGCAAAAAGCTCTGTTTTTGATAACTGCACTGGCTCTATTTGGATGCTTTAAGATTTCTACATCCTAGCATCCCAATTTATTACCATTTTCTAGCAACAGCTATGATGCACAGTCATTTGACTATCGGTTTCAGTGGCAATGATACCCAGCAAGAACACTGAGCTTTAAGAGCAGTTTGTGGATTCTGTGGTCTGACCCACTACCCTTTTATCAGACTAAGTTCCCTTTGTGACATTTAGTTGGCGAGGATTGGGATGTGGGAGCAAAAGCCTAGTTTGATTCATTTTACCCTCTGGTTTTCTTTAAAATTGCATCACAATGGAGGGCCCCAGGTGAGAAAAGAAGCAGGCATCAAATTGGATAAAATAATAAAGCAACTGGAGTCACAACCCCTTTATTCTCCAGCTGCCTTCCCGCAATATTCACTCAGTTTTCTGTCTATAAAGCAAAATCACCTGATGGTTCCTAAACCATTTGAACTTAACATGCATGTCACTCTTTAGTAATTATTAGAAAATTTCATAGAAATCACTTTTTAAATAGAGGGATTATTTCAATCTTCTAATCCCAAAGTCAATGCATTAGTATTTTATGTGAACAAATTATTTGTGTTTATATAGTGGTGTTTTACAATAATTTGTTTAGATGACAAGAAAAAAAATGGTTTATTTTTGCAGCTAACTTCTCCCAATACCCCAAATTTATAATATTTAGTATTTAACCAGTTTAAAAATTTGTCTAACTTAAAATGAGTCATTACTTCTCAGAGAGATTAAATTTTTTTCTATGAAATTTACTCTTAATAAATAAGACAATTGCAAGTTTCTCATAAACAAATTCTGATCATTTTGTATCAAGATATATTTTTCTATTACGATTTACCTTGTTTCTATAATGCAACATGGTGAGAGAGTCAGTCTGCAGAAAGGTTTGCAGATGTTGAAATATATTTCCTTCCTATAGAATACTTTTCTTGACAGGTTATTGGGAACAGGCTCAGGGGAGAGAACCATGAGCCCAATGACTTCTGGAGGCTATTGCAAGTATGATATATCCCACTGTGAATAAAGGTTAATTTATTTGTTCCTCCATCTCTTTCAAATAGTACCAAAAGCCTATGCCACTGAGTACAGTTCAGAGATATAAGACAAACCACGCTGTAGCACACCATTTAAAAAAGAAAAAAATTAAAGAAATAAAGGCAAGCTTTCTTTGCCAATAGATACTTTGCTTCAAAAAACCATATGGGCAAAGTATATTTTAGCTGAGAACTTTTGATGTACTGTAAGGAGAAAAGATCAGCTCACATTAGCCTAATCAAAGAAAATGATCACTTTTAAAACTGACCCCCTTTAAAACGCACAGAGTTTATATCTCTCCTTTGCTCAAAATGATCCAGTGGCTCCCCAACTCTTCAAGAATAAAACAGGAGAGTTTATCCTGAGTACAAAACCGTATACAATTTGATCAGCCATTTCTCTGACCTGATCACCTAATAACTTCACTACCCACTTTATTCCAGCTTCCCAGGTGGGATCCTGTACTTGTCCTAGCTGTTCTTTCTGCCTGGAAGTCTCTTTCTCATTAATTGAGGGTCATTTTCTCACTTCACTGAAATGCCATCATTCCATTTCTTTCACTTCACTCAAATAATCATCTCTCTGAGGTCTTCACTGGCCACCCAATCAAGATGAAACCTTCACCCATGGCACTTTCTACAACGTTTTAGCTTTTTCTTAGCATTTAACACTATCCACCATAACTGTATATTTTAATTATTTATTTACTTTGTATTTTCCACTTCTGCAATGTAAGTTTTTTTGTTTGTTTTGTTTTGTTTGTTTGTTTTTACTTGGAGTCTTACTCCGTGACCCAGACTGGAATGCAGTGGCACGCTCAAGGACACCCCAGCGTTGACCTGCTGGGCTCCAGTGATCCATCTGCCTCAGCCTTCCAAGTGGTCAGAACTACAGGAGCGTGCTACCATGCCTGGCTACTTTTTGATTTATTGTAGAGATGAGATCTCACCAAGTTGCCCTGGTCACGAACCTACAGGCTCAGGCAATCCACTCACCTCAGTCTCCCTATGTTCTGGGATTACAGGCTGAGCCACTGAGCCCGACCTGCAATGTAAGTTTCATGAGAGCAAGAATCTTTGTTAATTTTTTTCACTGCTATACCCTCCATGCCTAGAATAGTGCTTCAAACATAGTAGATGCTCAATTAGTAATTACCGAATTGAAGCATCAGGATATAATTATGTTTCCTATAACTCAAAGGCAAATTAATCTGGGATTTACAAAAGATCAAGAAGTGGTTAGGAACTTTAGAAGCTTCTCTGTATGGATTTATAGGTTCTCTTAAGTGATCTTCTCTTTCTGTTTATGTGTCATTTGTCTCCCATCTGTGAAGGCTCACGTTCACTGATTCAGAGTGTGACAACTGAGTTCCCATGACCTCAGCTCTAGCCAAGAATTCAGTTAGGCTCTCTATACTTCTGCATTTCAGGAAGAGATCATTAAATCGGCCAATATTAGAAAAAAATGTTTTCTCCTTGTGGCCAATAAACAGTGACCAAAGGAAAAGGGTCAAGAAATACAAACATGGCTCCAAGGGGGTATACCTTTGGATGTGGGGAAGGGTTTGTTTAATAGATTTTGCAGTATTTTTCAAACTCACATTTGTACCGTTTCAGAGGTATCTGCAACAAATAAGAACAGAGTTAGCAGGAAAGAAAGATGGCTGTCTCTTCTAGCCTTTTATAAATGAACAGAACCCTTCTGATCTTTGTTATGAGAAAAAAAATCAGATTCTGTAACCCTAGGGGTTTATAATCTGAAAGAATTATGACTTAGTGGCAACCAATTTTTAATATCTTAGGAAAGTGTTTTTCAACCATTTATTTTTGTGTACCCTTTCTCCTTTAATGTTCTAAAACCTCAGGACAACCTCGTGATGTAATAGTACTTTTATTAACCAGTTGAATGTGGAAGTAAATGACAAGGAGCTATTAACACTTAAGAAATATTTTAAAATATTTTTGCATTTCAGATACCACAATAGTATCTACACATAGTTTACAAAAGCTAAGTAATCTATGTGTGGGTTGTATTTCTTTTGTTAGAAGATTTTCGTTGACAGATCTCTTACAATAGATATGCTAGTCCACAAGGTCCGTGGCTAATGGGTTGGTAGCTACAACAGGTATACTCACTGTACTTAGACCCTCACATAATTTGCTCACTCTTTCATTGAGTCATTTTATTCTTATACGCTTACTCTTTGTTGAGCACTATGCACAAGACAGAGGTGGTCTCTGTACACTTTGAACATATATAGGGTTAGCCATCATTTACTAGTACTCTTAGGTCCTTGAATAATAATATTGTTTGAGTACTTACTGAGCATCTGGGCTTGTATACATTTCATTTAATTAATCACAAAATGTTATAATGTGTAGACTATAATATCTCTGTTCTGCAGATGAAGGAAGTGGAATATAGCATTAATCCAATAATTTGGCAACATTTATAAAGCTCATAAGTGATATAGTCAGGAGTTGGAGCACCAAGACTCATGAGGGAAGCAGTTATGTAAACAGAATATTAAAATACCATGGGTAGAAGCTGCTGGGAGAGACTGACAGAGTGGGAGTTTGGGAGCAACTGGCCAGGGCTCTCCTGGTGAAGCAGCTGGTGCTGCAGATGCTGTAGTGCTTCCTAGGGTACAGAAGTCAAGCTCAACTTTTTTAAACCAACAAAAGCCTTCCTGGAAAGAAGCTGCCAGGAGAGACTGCCAACTCCAGGCTCTGCTTCATCACTGCAACAGAAGAGACTGCTGGTTCCAGGCTCTTCCTCACCACTACAGCACCTGGCCAGATACTGGCAGCAGCAAAGGCTGCGGTGGGAGCACAGTGGGGGAAACCAGAGGCAAAGCCCCACTGGAGAAGATGAAAGAGGCCCTCTGCCACCACCTTGAAAGTGGGGCAGGAAAATTCTCCAACTTGCTCACCACAGAGAAACTGACCTGATCTCTGTGACTGCAGATTAACTATTCAGGGATTGATTGTCACTCTGAAGGACTATCCTGAAAACACAAACTCCAGACAGGATGATTGCTGAGCCTCAGGACCCCCACCTCCTACCCTGGTTCAGCCACAGGACAAAGGGTATGGCCAGAAAATGATGAGGAAGACCTCCCATGAATCAGTGATGAGTCCAGGCCTGACCCAATCCCTTCTTCTCCAGCAATCCTCTGAATGTCACACCCACATGGCTGGGGCATGACTGAGAAAGATGAACCCAGGTGGAGCCTGGACGTCAGCCATAATAGAAGGACTCCACTCCAGGTTAAGACTGGTTGGAGTGCCCCATCCCCCACCAGTACTTGGGGAAGAAACAATCCTGTGCCCCCCCCCCACCAGAGAGGATCCCCCTGACCATACTAGAGTGGAAGGGGAGGACTGTAGTCCCACCCACTCCCATTGTACCCTCCTCCTTCCCTGGGCAGGACAGTGGGGAGATTGTGAATGAGGCCAAAACTCTGCAGGAGAGAGCAGAGAAACAGCTGAGAGGAACAATTACAGAATCTGCCACAAGACAGCAGGGTTTTATTGTCTGTTTGTTCAACTCATATTTTTCCTTTGTGCATGAATGTGTATGTGTGGATTCAAGCTGCATCCTCCCTTTTTTCCCTTTCTCTTTTGTTTTTCATTTTCTTTTATGTATGTACACTAATGATTGAGTGTTCATCTTTTATTTTTTTTTTCTGTTGGTTTGATTTTGCTTTTTTGTTCTTCTCTTGTTTTAGAAGACAACACAGAAAATCATATGGAAACATAAAAGACCACAAATAGCCTAAACAATCCTTAGCAAAATGAAGCAGGAGGTATCACACTTCCTGACTTCAAACTGTACTATAAGACTACAATAATGAAAACAGCCTGGTATTGGTACAATAACAGGCATATGGACCAATAGAACAGGACAGAGGTTCCAGAAGCAAAACCTCAATTTCTCAATGAACTCATCTTTGACAAAGCTTCCAACAACAACCACTGGGGAGAGGAGGACCTATTCAGTAAATGGTGCTGGGAAAACTGGCTGACCATATGCAGAAGATTGAAACAGGACTCCTACCTATCATCATACACAAAAATCAACTCTAAATGCATCTGAGACCTAAATGTAAAACCTCAAACTATAAGAACCTGAGGAAATGCAGGAGACACCCTTATGGAAGTTGGAACTTGCAGCCAATTCCTGATCAAAACCCCAAGTGCCCATGCCATAAGAGATAAGATAGACAAATGGGACCTGATCAAACTGAAAAGCTTCTGAAAAGGTGAAGAAACCATCAAAAGAGCAGGGAGACAGCCAACAGAATGGAAAAAAATATTTGCCAACTGCATATCTGACAAAGGCTGAACATCCAGGATCTACAAGGAACTCAAACATGCTGAAAGGAAAAAAAAACAGCCCTGTTAAAAAGTGGGCAAAAGACATGAATAGACTCTTCTCCAAAGAAGATATATGGGCAACAAACGGACACATGAAAAAAGTGCTCAGCCTCACCAATAATCAGAGAAATGCAAATCAAAACCACATTGAGATACCACTTAACCCCAGTAAGAATGGCCATCATTAAATTTAAAAAAAAAAATGCTAGCAAGGATACAGAGAAAAAGGAACACTTCTATACTGCTGGTGGGAATGCAAACTAGCTAATTGGAAAACAGTTTCAGGCAATTTCTGAAAGAACTTGAAACTGACTTGCCATGTGACCCAGCAATCCCCTGGCAGGGAATATACCCAGAGGAATACAAATCATTCTACAAAAAAGATACCTGCACATGCATGTTTGTTGCTGCACTATTCACAATAGCAAAAAATTGAACCAACTGTGCTGTCCATTGAAACCGAAGAGGGTAAAAAAATGTGGTACATATACACAATGAAATATTATGCAGTCATAAAGAAGGACAAATATATGGACTTCACAGCAGCTTGGATGGATTTAGAGTCTATCATACTCAGTGATCTACCACAGAAACAAAGTACAGAGTATTTACCACAAGTTCTCACTCATAAGAGGACCCTGTACAATTACCATAATGCTATCATAATATTATAAGAAAAGAATTGACAGTATCGGAATATTGTCAGGGTGGGGTTGGGGGTGGACACAACATTAATAAGGGTAACTGATCTCAAATCATGCAAAGTGGGAAGCAAGGGAGGTCCAAACTTTACCTGTATGATGACCACTTCTATTCTTAATCCTAAATTATACCCCACATCTTTAAAATAAAAAATAAAATACTGTACAGTAAGTTTCCTAATGTAGGATTTGATAATATTTTATGAGAGCTCATAGAATAGATTGACAATCCGCCAGTCCCTACAATAGACAGGGATAGAGGAAGTATGGTATTTGGAGACAGAAGGTTCTCAACCTGTCCACCAAATTTATATGACCTTTATCAATTGCTCAACTTCTGGACAGTGTTTCTTTTATCAGAAAAAAATTGGAAACAACACACAGCTATTCACCTTTTTGTTTTGGTAAAACTATTTGATAAATAATGAATGTCAAATATATGCCAGACACCATGTTTGAAAATTACAGAACCATATATGAAAGTTCTGGTGTATATTACAGACTCAATCATTATTATTTTCATTCCTTAATTTTTGTCTTTCCTAGTAATCTCTGATTATATGTAGGTAAAAACTGGGAGAAAAGCTTTGTCACCTATTTCAGGAGAGTTCATTTCTACTTTGGTGTCTCTGGGACAAAGAACGGTTTTGACTCATTTCTGTATTCTAGCTGTCTTTAATTCACTGATCTGTTTAGTTCACAATCATAAATATCACTTTGGCTGGGTGCCCTGGAGTCATAAGAAGTGAGGGGTAATTTTAGGTCTTGACTACTCTGCTGGCAACAAAAGCCTTAATTGGCAATCAATGTGTGTAAGGCCATTTAGGAGAGAACGAATGGTCTGTGCATCGCTGTGATTGCTCATACACTTGTATCATATAGAACTTGCTCTGAGAATCAGGTATTAGAGCATGTTTTACAGATCCTTTTTACCCTGCTGCAAGGAGCTACCATTTTCACAGGATAGGTAAACCGTTCTGCCAACAGACACATTACCATCATTCCCAATGCTGTCATTTCTTATTAAGGAAATACATGGGTTGAAGGATAGTGGGTTAAAACCTGAAATGGTATTTGAAGAGATCTGGATTCCAGGGTCTGCTGTGTGTGATTTGGATAATATAATTAGCATCTCTGGGCTTTGCTTTCTCCCTTCCCAAATAAAGAAAATGGGTATTGAAGCAAATTTGGTCTATGCTAGTTGAAAAACTTATGTACTACAACAGTAAATCAGGATATTCATATGTGGTCAGATTTCCACATGTAAAAGACAGAGTACATAAACATATGTTTACATTGTCATTTTCTTTTTAATTAATTTGTCCTCCATTTATCTTTTTGGTCAGGGAGAATGTGTTGTGTTAGAGAAAATAAGGGGCACAAGATTTGAGAGAACTGGGGATTTTGCTGATTGTATTGATGTTTTTGATCCTATCTGTAATTAATTCAGTTGGTAAATCTTCAAGGGCTCTGGGCTTAGAGCTGCGTGGGGAAAAACAGATCTCTGTCCATTTCTCTCCTCAAGGGATTCTAATTCTTACTTTAAAAATAAGACAGATGGGACAAAGCTACCAAGATTTTTTTTTAAAATCTTTCATTAGACAGTGTATTCTTAAACCAGATAAGTGGCATGAACACTGAGTTCAGATGTTAGAGAAATGGGGTGACAAGGAAAAGAGTCTGATTGTAGCTAGGCCTTGGAAGAAAGTAAATGTTACTCGGCTTGTCAGAAGATGAGGAGAGGGCATGTGCTTTTCAAGGGAGGAGTAACTTGAGCCAAGAGGCACAGTTAGATAACCATGACTGGACTACCAATTCTTGTTATGAAACAGTAGCGATTAGATGAAAGGTATGTGCTGGTCACCTTGGGGATGATTTTCAACATTAAATTTAAAGAAAGCCAAGTGAAAGTCAATGGAGAGTAGTTTATGCTTGCGGCTCAGCCTTGAGTGTGAAGCAGCTAGTGCCATAGCCTTCAGTATTGACTCTCCCTGACCCTCCATTTTGCTCTCTACTTCCATCCAGACCAAGTCAATACACATGACTAGTATTTTCCTTTAGAAGAATTTGAAAGTAATTCCATTTGCTGTTGGGCTTTCTGCCAGGCCTACCTGGGTTTGAGCAGCTTTACAGCATCTGGGGCAATTTCTTTGTCACCTGTTGAACTTCAACCAAATGTACCTGTCCTGACACTTCTATTTGTGGTCCTACTCTGCTTCCTAAGACTCCAGTTGACTAAATTGATAAAATGATTGCACTAATAGCTGGCAATAAATTCAAAAAGAGAGAGAGAGAATGAGAGAGAGCTAGACTTCCCTCCCTCCTCCCCTTTCCCCTTTGCCCTCAAAATCCACAGAAGTGAACACTCCCAATGGTGAGAAATATTAGGCAGGGTGGGGAAAAGTAAAAGAGTATACCATCTTTTAGCTTCACCTACAGGTGAGTTCATCTTATGCTCTGCTCATGCTGTAGTCTCACCTTGGAAAACTTGCTCACTTCTCTCCATCAAAAATACTACTTTCTTTCAAAGGTCAACCAAAATATCACCACCCCTAAGAAGTCTTCGTTAGCACCTAATATTAATTAACTGCTTGTTCTTCCTACTATCTTTAGTAAAACTGTTTCTTTTCTTATCTTGAATTTACAAATGAGAAAGCTGAAGTGGCATTTTTTTTTTTTTTTTGTCATTGGGAACATGATGCCAGTATGTCAGCAGAGTGATCAGTTATTTGGCTACAAGTATTTCCATAGACATTTCCAACTGTGCTTCTTAGTCCTGGGATTGTTCTTCTTACTCCCTTCATTTTTCTTTTTTCTCTCACTCATTGAGTACAAAGGTATTCCTCATTAATGATAATGAGTAATTATAAACTTTATCCTAGGTTTAAACCATCCCCATTTATCTTTCCAAAAGTTTTTCTTTTTCTTAAATTTTAGTTTCTCTCTCAATTTGAGTGCTTTTGGGGAGGACAAGTTCCCTGCTCTAACTCAATGCTGTGGTAGATATATCTTGTCTGTCACATGCCATTTTAGAGTTAGGAAAGATATTAGTACTCACCCTCTTTGCTTTCACATGTCTTATTTGCCCAACAAGTTTCTGCCTTATAACCCTTACTTTCCAATATCTACACACGGTATCTCTCTCTCTTTTTTAAAAATGCCTTCTTCCCTAGACTCTGACAATAAGTTCTTCTGCTTTGTTTCCTGCGTCCTTATGAAAGATTTTCTCAAAGTCTTACCTTCTTCTTCACAAATGTACACTTTCCCCTGGGATCTCGTCTTTATAAGTGGGTTTACCCATTTTCTCAAGCCAGTAATCTGGACAGAATCCTTAAATTCTTATTCTTCTTCATCAAAAATAATCTCCCCTTGCCCCAGCCACACAAAACAATCACTAAGTTCTGTTGATTTTACTGTCTTATTACTTCTGAAGTCCATATATCTCCCCCTACTTCCATTAACCTAGTAGAAGTCACCATATCTCTTACCTTAATTACTACAATAGCTTGTTAATATGTCCCCTGAATCATGTTTCACATCCTTCAAATTCAGACTCCACTTTGTAGCTAAAATGATCTTTCTAGAACGTTAAGTGGGATCGTGTTAGGACACCACAAGAACTATGGATGCCTTTTCTTCTTCTTTTGTCTTTATCACCACAACTAAATTCCATGCTGTAGCTACAATGGAGGATTGTGTATCTTCTAGCATGCACTGATCCCCTGTTTTCATACATGATACTTGCTCATCTTAAAAAAATCTCCCTTTTCTCATACGACATAACTTCACACACAACATAACCAGCTCCTTGTCCTGTGAGTTTCAGTAGAGAAGTTGCTTCCCCCAGAAAGTCATCACTATACACCCATGTTTGAATCTGAGAGCCCTCCTGTGGCTCACTAACTTGCCCCATGAGAGCATTCATCTACTTTGTAATTGCCAAATGACTTTCTGCATTCTTCACTATAAAATAATTCATGACTAACAAGCAAAAGGAGCTACACAATTCATATTCTTCTATGTAGATGTGTGTATATATATATATATATAGAGAGAGAGAGAGAGAGAGAGAGAGAGAGAGAGAGAGAGTATGCCACCAGCATTGTGATTGGCTTCTGCTTGATAAAGGAGGGAAAGAGAAAAGAAAGAAAAGGAAGTGTTCAAAAAACCTAATCTGACCTCACAAATGGAGGAAATGTTGCTGTAACAATTTTTCAGCACAGACTGTCTCCAAAAACATGACTTTTTTTCTTTTTTTGAGTTGGACTCTCACTCTGTCACCCAGGCTGGAGTACAGTGGCATACTCCTGGCCACCACAGCCTCGACCCACTGGGCTCAGGCAATCCTTCCATCTCAGCCTTCCAAATAGCTGTAAATACAAGCACACGCCACCATACCTGGCTAATTTTTTAATTTGCTGTAGAGATAAGGTCTCTCTGAGTTTCCCAAGCTGTTCTTGAACCCATGGGCTCAAGCAATCTTCTCACCTCGGCCTCCCAAAGTGCTGGGATTATAGGCATGAGCCACCGCACCCAGCCCCAAAACATAATGTATTGGCATCTATGTGGGTTTTATGCCTGGACATTCATTACTGCTTGGTTTGCTTCATCACTGCTATGTTTTTATTTTTTCTTATTTGCGTTTAATTGACTGACTTTTTAATAAGTAGATTAGCAGTTGCATATGGTTGATATTTCAAGCATACCTGTAAACAACAAGTGCCACTCAGTTTATGAAAAATAGTAGGAGACTTTTCTCCTCACATTATTTGTATTCTTTGATGCTTTACCCAATACAACAGCACTGTCTACACTCTGAACCAAATGTTCCAATTATCTTGTGCTTATGACAAAGAAGCACTAATTCCTACCTGTTAAATTGCAATTATATCCTATTAGCATAAGTGTCTTAACTATGAATCACTGTTTTTCCAGTTACTAATTGCACAGTTTAGGTGGAGTACCTAACAAAAAGCTATCAACAAAATGAGTCGAAATTCAACCATCCTCCAGAAACTAAAAGTTCATCAAAAGATGATAATTGATCCACATTAGTTTCATCAATGTGCTTGAGTAAAAATGACTTGCAAAGGCAATTCTGAAGATTATAATGATGACAATACTGATGATGATGATGATGATAGTCAAAAATCTTTAAGTTCTTATAATATAGCAGGCAGAATCATAAGCCTTTTTATATTCATCATCTTCTTTAATATGTACAATAAGCTTAGCCAGGCACAGTGGTTCACACCTATATAACCTAGCACTTTGGAATCTTGGGGCAGGAGGATTGGGATCTTGAGCACAGGAGTTGGAGATCAGCTGAGACAACATGGTGAGATTCCTTCTTTATGGAAAATTTTTTAAAAATTAGTTGGGTATTGTAGTGCTGTGCCTGTATTCCCAGTTACTCAAAAGACTGAGGGGAAAGGATCATCTGTGCCCAGGAAGTCGAGGCTGCAGGCAGACATGATTGTGCCACTGCATTCCAACATGGGTAACAGAGTGAAATCACAGACTCAAAAAAAAAATTATGTGCCATTTAGTGTTACTGTCGTTTCCATTTTTCAGGTGAGAAAACTAAGATATAAATGTTAACTAATTTGCTGAAGATCTTGCAGTTAGTTGAATGAGTAGGAAAGAATTTAAATTCAGACTCTTTAATACAAAAGACCTTGTGTCTAATCTCATGACAAGAAAATTCTATCAAAGTGAGCTTGATATTCATGGGGCACTATTGCTTTCCATTTAGGTTCATCAAGTTTAGCAGGCAATGCAATTTACTTCCTTTTTTGGTATTTTGCTCACTACTAGGATATATTATGAGACCAACTCCTGGAAAATCTGAGGAAGAAAATAGCAGTTTCCATTCATAGTTTTCTTATTTCAGAAATAGAGCTCTTAGTTTAAAAATGGAAACATGGTAATTTCTTTTCAAAAGTTATTTTACCAGATGCCATGTGTAACATACGATAAATATTAAGCAAGACTTTTACAATTTAAATACTTGCATATAACTTAGTTTTATATACAAAAAATCTTAATTTATATCAATCAGGTCTTAATTTCTCATCCGTCTTCTCCAAATCATATGCTTTCTCTATAACTCCATATTCTGATATGTATTATGCAATAATAATATTATCAAACTCATTGGTTTTTGTAAGATTTAACAGAGATAATTTAGTAACAGGGCCATGACTGGAACATATAGTAGACACTCAATAAAAATCAACTGTTATTATTAGAACTTAAGGATTAGAAACGCTTTTTAGAATTTGGGCTATATGGAATTAAACACTTTCTAAGGTGATTTCAAAGTTAGAGAACAGCTTGTTGCCTACAATTCCTTTTGATGGTTTATCATATGTCTCAGCAAGCCACAGACAAATTGTTCCCCTTGAAGATTTGTAAGTTTAAATAAAGGGTAGATCCAGCTTTGGTTTACTAATTTCTAATTATCTATAAAAGTCTACTTCTTTCGCCCATCTTGCTTATTAGCATATGTAGCAGAGAACAAAAAGCTGCATGTGGCTATGTCTCTAGAATGGAAGCATTCATTCCATTGCATTTTTTTTATAATCAATATTTTTTATTATGATATTGTGGGTTACAGTTAAGGGTTAGGTACACAAATATACTTCGTTCAGGCACCCTTGTTGATAAGAGGTGTCTTCCCGTCCCCAGACAGGTATTTACTACTGCTAATCCCATCTCCCTTCCCCTCCCCACCATAGTTTCCCACCACTGTCAGTCATTTTCTTATAGTATTACATTGGATGTTCAAGGTCCACTATATGAGTGAGAACATGTGATACTCAGATCTTCATTTCTGTGAGAGGTCACTCAATATTATAGACTCTAGTTCCATCCAGGTTGCTGCGAAACTCATGATTTTGTTCTTTTTTATGGCTGCGTAGTATTTCATCATGTATATGTACCACATTTTTTTAATCCAGTCCTCTTTTGACGGGTAGCATGGCTGTTTCCAGGTTCTTATTATTGTGAACAACGCTGCGATAAACATACGTGTGCAGGTATCTTTTTTATAGAGTGATTTGAGTTCTTCAGGGTATATTCCCAGGAGGGGGTTTGCGGGGTCATATGGGAGGTCAATATTTAGAGCTTTTAGGCATCGTCATACTGTTTTTCACAGAGGTTGCACTAGTTTGCACTCCCACCAACAGTGTAGAAGTGTTCCCTTTTCGCCAAACCCTCTCCACCAGCTGTTATTTTTTGAGTTATTGATAATTGCCATTCTGACTGGAGTTAGGTGGTATCTCAGTGTGGTTTTGATTTGAATCTCCCTGATGATTAATGAGGTTGATTTCTCAGTCAATTTTTTTCATACTTCATATGCAGTAGAGTTCATGGTTTTTTCTTATGCTTAATGTGTATAAGACATACACACACACACACACACACACACACACACGTGCACACACACATAAGAGCATGCCTTCTATTTTATTGCATGCCTGTGGAAATCATATGTCCTGACTTCAGTATAGCTGGATCTAGGCTTTAACTGTTTCCATCAGAAATTTTCATTTCCTACTCTTAAATTTGCTAGCTTCTACTCAGCTTTATTCTTAGGATGTTTCCACACAGATATGAGATAATTATAAAGAGTCAGAAGATGTATCAGAAGCAGTATTATCCACCTTCGTTTTTCTTGCAGTTAGGTAGGTTGTGTCATAAATTCAGAACCGTGCGTTACAAAAGCAAATGGACTGTGTCATTATTAGGTTGACACAGTGCAAAACTCAGACTTGGCATCCTCCCACACCCAGTATCATATCATCTTACCTGAAACATTGATCAAACATCATTTTATCTGCAGTATTGACAAAAGAGGCCATGTGCCCCAGAAGATATAGGGTCTTTGATGAGAAGTTTAGTCGGACTGAAGTTTAGTCACAATGAGGAGAATTTCTTGGAACCACAATGGACTTTGTGCAAGAGATATATACAGAAACAAATCTTTGTGGTGTCAATCTAGTGATTTGGGAGATTTTGTTATGGTAACATCACATGGCTTATCTTGACTGAAAGAAGCACTATGGGTTTGATAGCTTACAAATTCTAAAGCAAGAGTATGTTTCTCTCAAAAGTCTTGGCAACATCTTAGACAGGATTCTTAGATACCTGTTTAAGTAACATCATGATTTCTATACCATTTTTGTAACTGCTGTGCTTAAGTAATCTGTCTAGTCCTATGTCATGTTCCATATCCTAGATGGAGAAAAAGGAGAATATATCCAACAACATCAACCTGACTGAAAGAAATTACTGTGGAATGATGGAAAATTAGTTCTCCCAAAGCATGCTATGCTCATACAGTGAGGCACTGATAGTTTGCCAATAATAATGTTAAGAGGAATAATATATTTACTCTTCCTAAGTGTGTAAGTGACAGACAACTTGGCTTTTTACATTTGTTTTTATCAAATGCTTTCCAAAAATATGAACCACACCAGCGGGAGTAGAAAAGTTGTTAATCCTAAGACAAATCTAGTCTTTTACATCCTTCTACCAGCTATATGTAATGCTTCATCTTCAATTCAGTTCAACAAACCCATATAGAGACCATGTTAACTAAATATTTTGTGCTGAATGGCATGAGAATAGGGCTGATGGGAAAGCTTGAGAATAATCTGGTTAATAAAAGTGGGAAGCCAGAAAAAGTAGTAGTTCCGATGTTTGAAAGCAAAACTGAAAGAAAAAAGAGCATTGGAATGGGCCTTGAAAAGTTAAGTATGCAGGAAAAGAATGAGCAAAATGGCATTCCAGTCTCAGAGACCAGCATGGGTAAATGCCAATTTGCATGGTTACTGGGGCAATGGGAAAATGGTCCCAAAGTGTACAGGATGGGTCATAAAAATAAATGATAGACAAAAAGGATGACTAAAAATAGTCTAATGGGAACTTTTACAGATATTGGGAGGGTTGATTGGAATCTAGTAAATGCTGGAGGAGCACCCCCATGGCTAGCAATAGCAGAAAATACATAAGACAAGAAGGGGTAAGCAATAGTGGAAGTCATAAAAACTTGGAGAAACTGACAGTTGTAAGTGAAGGCCACCTGACGTGAGTTTTGGTTTTGCCACAGCCTGGCAAAAGAAGAGATCAGGAAATAATTCTGTGTTCCACTGGCCAGACACAGCTGACTGGTTGATGTTGTCCATGGAGGTCAGCCTCCTGGGTGACAAAGAATGGCAGTCAAGATGGAGATGTGCAGGACAATCAGTGAATTGCAGCAGAGACACACAGTGGGATTGAATGGGAAATGAAACCAGAAAGGTAGTCTGTAGTAAGAATAGGGAAAGCCTTGCACTAGAAGAGAGGGGTCTACCTGAATGTTTTGAGGAAGAGGTATCCCATATTTTACAACTCTGGAAAAAGTACACAAGATGTATTCCACATAGCATTTCCCAAATTTCTCTTGGACAGTCATTCACTCACTGTTCCGTGCTCTGTAATATTATCAGGAGTTACACCTTAACAAGGAACCATAGTTAGGTCATCTGGGGCAACACTGGCACTCACCAAGTTAAATCAGTGTTTGTAAGACAGAGTTTCCAAATCTCTAAAAAGTGAAAAATAATAATGTAGTATTTTTAAAATGCATTTGATCATGAACATTTTAAAATAGAGCAACTTTTGGTACTATGTAGAGCTCAGTGGTGCATATTCGGAAATGATGGCTTGGCATAAACTCATTTATTCTGTTTTGACTATATATTATACATTCACCTAACTGTATTTTAAGCTATTGAAGACAGGCAAGTGTCTTCGATATTATTTTCTAACCTACCTAGCACTTTATTGGTGGATTGGAAGTGGGAAATAAAGAAGAAGTCTCTATTTGAAAAGGACAAAAGCGTCAAAGCAGGGCACTGAGACATACAGGTAAAACTGGATTGTAGGCAGTGGTGTTAGGTCAGT
The DNA here is from genome assembly GCF_000164805.1 of Carlito syrichta. Classification (NCBI taxonomy): domain Eukaryota; kingdom Metazoa; phylum Chordata; class Mammalia; order Primates; family Tarsiidae; genus Carlito; species Carlito syrichta. The sequence continues at coordinate 55,970 of NW_007257232.1, read as the reverse complement.
AGTGAGAGAGGTACATGGTACTTTTAGAAAGATTAAGCTACTTGGAGGAATCAAATTGGGAATGAAAGCTGTAAAAAAAATTACAGCAAGAATGATGTGGTAGCTACACACTAGAAATGCGGCCAGGATGCCAAAGCAGTAAGCAGTTCAATGGGACAGAAGATAAATATAGTTCATGAGAATGAAGGGAATTTATTTCTAAAAAGCATGTCTCCTTTTATGTACCAGGCTCCTTCTTCCATGGTCATTATTTTTCATCCTATGTGTATATAAGTTGAGTGTTGTGTTTAGATTATATTTACTAAAAAGAAGGCTGTAGCCAGTAGAAATGCAATAATTTGTCAATGATTGAAGAAGAATGTAATAATTTATCAGCATATCACTCAATGATTCAATGAATACAATATTTATTTGCACAAAATGGTGTTATCTATTCCCTCTTCCATATTTTTTAAATGAAAAAAGTAATATAGAGAGTGTGAATGTAAAAAAAAAAGTTTTTAAATGAATGAACCAGGAAATAGAAAAGAAAGATACTTTTTGGAATACATATGGCTAAAACAGGACAGGAATTCTTTGCCTATGTGCGGTGGGCATACAGAGTACACACAGGTGGACAACACTTTCTGTTTTCTCATCACTCAGCCTACTTCAAATTATTGTGGGCTTTCTTGGAAACTGCACTGACTCTCAGATGACTGAAAATTTGAAGTAAAAGCCTTGACACAGTTCATAAAATTGGATTCAAATGAAAAGCTTAACGTGGGGCCACTTGAATATAACAAAAAGAGCTCTTTCCTGAATTCAAAAGAAAAAGCAGAGGAAACATGTTAGGCTAAGTAACAGCCAAGGATGCAGGTGGAAAGAAGTGTTTTGGTTTCATTATACTTGCTTTTCCCTTAGTAAAGAATAAAAAGTAGATGGCTTTATGCCTGAGGCAATTCAATATGTTTCATCAATGTGGGGATGGTCATTTGTTCATATTTCAGTCTCAGAAATACGTTTGAAATATTATAACTTCTGTAAGCTGAGACGGTCACAATGTGGTGGTTGTCATTGCCCAAGCACACACAAACTTGATCTTAGTGGCATGTGTAGACAAACATCTGCAAATTGTTTGAAAAAATAATATATTTTCTCACCCTTCCAAGAACCGATTGTCTTCTGAAAAACTTCCCTTGTCACTTTCTGGTAATACGCCAGAACTTGCTGAGTGAGGATTAGCCACATAGAAAAAACTGGGAGATAATAATGGGCCTCTGTTAGAAATGTTACATCATCAATATTATTAATACATCTAATGGCACAAAAATATATTATATAGGAAAAATATAGATGATGTCTCTTAGTCAAAGAGTGATTCAAAAGAATGAAATTCTGAATATGAGGAAAGTTTAGCATATCTTAAATCTACTTATTTTGTTTTATATTTTCCTTTATTATATATGAATGCAACTGGTATAAAATAGCAATGTCTACATAAGTTTAAAAGATCCATTTTAATAAGTATAAAATCTACAACATAGTTTAAATGATGCATTGTTTCAACTTTTTAATTGGTAGAATTACTTCTTTCTTAGTTGTGCATTTTTACAAATGACTTATCTGGCAATTGATGGTGTCTTTTACCCCATAGAAAACAGAAGAACAAAAGATTCTTTTCTCCTGAATGCTGTCCTTCTGACATTAATAGATGCCCAAGACTGTTACAGATTGAATGGAGGTGAAGCAGAAGCCGTGATATGTCTTACTCACAGAAGCATATCGTTCTTCCTTGACTTTGCCTCTTTTGCTAGGAACATCTTGGCTTCAGCAAAGTTACCACTCACCTTGAGAATGAGTTCCTGTGGGAACTTCAGGGTCCATAATCTATAAATGCTTTCCCAGCTAGATGAAACTGTTTTACCACTGACCCAACAGCAATTCGCAAATTCCCCTCTCTTTCCATATTCTGATGATTAAGTCTCCATACTTCTAGGTCACTCTAGTAGAGGTATCACAAAATTTTTCCGTGAAATATTTTATTACATGAACGTATTCCTCTCTAATTAAACTGAGGTTACCAAGTTGGAGTTACATTGTACAAGATTATAAAAGAGCACAAACACACTTTTTTTTTCTTCTCCCTTCTATTTTAGGAAGAATGAATTTTAGGGCTCTCCATCTTTTCATCTTTCTCTCCTCTCCTTCTTATTACCAAAGAGCTGCAACACCTACGTTTAAAACACAAACTAGAATTTGCTCATAAATGGTGATTGTTTTTCTTCTCTGGATAGTTTCTTCTACTTTGTCAGAAATTGTTTACATTTCTTGTCCTTGTCACAATTTGTCCTTGTCACTGCCTAATCTCTTGTCTATTGCATCACCACATTTGACCAGCATCTCCAGCCATCATTGTAAAGACAGACGATTACTGCAAAGTAAGAATCACTAGACAGAAGGTTGAGTAGAGTCCTTCTTTCCTGATCCTGCACATAAGACTGCACAACACGTCGCTGAGGGAAACAATCAGAAAAATATTTAACCCTGACTCTTTCAGCCAATATTTTTACCTAAAGCTGTCATTAACTAAAAAAAAACAAACAAAACCCATCAGAATTAAATGAGTTAATTTTGCTATTGCTATTTGAAATGTTTCAGGAAAAACATTGATATCAAGAGAAGAAGAAATGTTTCTAAAGTATACAATCTTCAGTGATTTTAATAAAAAATTAGAAATTCAATTTTTAAGACTTAAAATACTGAGCTTCACACCCCTTAAAATAAACAGTTTTATGTGTTCAGTTATTTCCACTGTGATTAGATCAGCAGTCTCTCACTTACTGCAACCATCTTAGGGTAAAGTAATGTGAATAACTAAATTTCTGCATAATAGAAAATTAAAACCTTTAAATATATAGCTGATCAATGGGAAACAATCTAAAATGTATTATATTTTTCTGCCTTAGAAAAGAATGTGAATGAAACATAATTTAATTTTTATTGATAGTAGCATTATTATAAACATAGATTAAATCTCCTTGGAGAAATTGATATTCTTTTCTAATGCTCAGTTTCCTTATTTGTGAAAAATAAGGAGAAAAGGATTACTTGGAACAATTTTAAGGTCATTTTATGCTTTGAGCTTTTATGCTTTTAAATATGTGTATATATATATATATATATATATATTTCTTTTTTGTTATTTTAAAGATATGAGGTACAATTCAAGATTAGGTATACAAGTGATCATGATACAGGTAAAGTTTGGGCCCCCCTTTGGTCCCTACTTTGAGATCAGATACCCTTATTAATGCTATGTGCTACTCACCTCCCCACCACCAGCAGTATCCTGCCACTGCCAATTATTTTTTTACAGTATTATGGTAAATGTTTAGGGCCCACTTATGAGTGAGAACATGCGATATTCAGTTCTTTGTCTCTGTGATAAATCACTGAGTAATATAGACTCTAAATCCATCCAAGGTGCTGCAAAGTCCATAATTTTGTTCTTTGTGACTGCGTAATATTCCATCATGTACATGTACCACTTTTTTTATCCAGTCAAGTTTGGATGGATAGCACAGTTGTTTCCATGTTTCTGTGATTTATTGTGCTGCAATAAACATGCATGTGCAGGTATCTTTTTTGTAGTGTTTTAAGCTCCTCTGGCTATTATCCTAATGAGGGATTACTGGGGCATATGAAAGGTCAATTTCTGGTTCTTTTAGGAATCACCACACTATTTGAACCAGTTTACATTCCCACCACCAGTGTAGAAGCATTCACTTTTCTCCACATCCTTGCCAGCATCTGTTGTTTTTTTTGTTTTCCAATTACGGTCATCCTTACTGGAGTTAGGTGGTATCTCAATATAGTTTTGATTTGCATTTCCCTGATGATTAGTGAGGCTTCTATACTTTTATTGCATTGAAGACATTGACACCTTATGCTTGATTAAAACCATTTGGCTTCTACCTTTAGTGAAAAACTCCAACTGAGAGTGTGTTTACAGGTGCAGTGAAAATACTAGCACAGCTAAGTCTGGCACTTAGGCAACCTTGGCCAAATCACCAATCCCAGAACACAATTTTCTTATCTACTTGACTTCAAGTTGTTGTGCAAAGCTATAATGACTAAAACAGCACAGTGTTATGACTGGAGTGCAAGAAGGAGTCATGCCTGCACGCCAGGTTCACATTAAGAGTTCTTTACTCTTAATTTGTACACAGTCAAGAGAAGGCTCTTGCCAAAAAGCTCTTGATGCAGAATAAAATCAGCAAAAAGATTATATAGGTAAAATCTGTAGGTTGGTTACATAGCAAGGGGTGAGGGAACAAGGAACTAAAAACAAAAGGAACAAAATATAAGAACAAACTATAAGGACGTGGCGGGGGAATTTTGTAAGTAATAATCTCTAAACAATTTCGTGGCGCAACATCTGATTTCAGTTAATAAGGCATACAATTACATGGAACTTGGAGCTCGGGAGTATTGCAAACGCTCAGCATGATTGGTCAGTGTGAACAGCTCAGGGAAGAAAGCTGTGGGTCTGTAGTCATGGGAACATTACAGTAATCACACATATAAATTGGGGGGTCATTTTTAGGTTAGGCAGGCAGCTAAGATGGAGGATTTTAACTAAAAGAAGTTACTTATGTGAAGCAAGTTATTGCAATTATTTTATGTATTTCATTAGTTATTTCATTCCCCCTTTTAGTTATACATGAGTTAATTTGTTGACTCATCGGTCATGGGTATGGAATTATAAATTCTCACATGCATAAGTTTTATAGAATTGATTTGCTGTTTGATGAAATTAACAAGGCAATTAAATATACAAGCTCTTACAAGCAGCTCAAGGAGGAGGAGGATAAGTGAGTCAGCCAGACTGGTGATGAGAGTTGTTAACCAGGGGTTCCAATCAAACAAGGATTGGAACCAAGATTTATTATTGCTTATTTCTTCTTGTCTCCAGTCAATATTTTCTTGGACCTTTTGGAGGGTGTCCTTAATAATTCCTGATTGGTTTACATAGAAACAACATGACTGTCTGAGAACAGCACAAAGTTTCCCTTGGGATAGGGAAAGTAAGTCTTAGCCTCTACAATTTTGGAGGAAAACTTCTGCTAGGGAGTCAACCTGATCATGGAGTCAGTCTACAGCAGATTGCATGTAATTTAAGTCAGAATTAACGTCCTGTACAAAATTTGATAGTCCTAGTTCTCCGCGGACCAAGGCTGTAGTGCTGAGTACAGCCATTTCAGCTATACTTAACAAAATTAAGGCAAGCACTAGTAGGGGCACAGCATGCTTCTGATGAGTTGCTGGAAGGCCAGGATTGAATAATAGGGTTCCCTCAGGACTGCTATAAGCATATACCTGGGGGGTACATGAACAGTGATACATAAGGTAGGCTTATTGTTTAACATTTCAGTAGTAATACAGGTTGTAAGACCTGCAGGACAACCAAACCAAGTATTAGCAGGGGCCACATATGCCATTGATTCAGTTATAGTTACAGTGAGAGATGGGATGCAAACATTAGAAAATGGGGAAGCTAGCAAATTGAAGTTTGAAGTTATAAGATGAGTTATTTCCAGTTACATCTCCTATAGTGACACAAACTGTTTTTGGAGAACATTTAATTTTGTCAGTGTTGTTGATAATATTTACTCCTAAACCTACATAGTAAGGAGGCTTTGACTTTAAGCAGAGTCAATAATCTGAGGCTAATGCTGGCCAAGTAGCATTGAGCAAATGGTGCATATGAGTTAGCATAGGAAAAAGACTTGGGGGCTGCTGGGTTGGAGGACTTGCCCTTAGACAAGCCTCCTTAGGCAACTTTGGAGGCTGTGTCCCTGAACAAGTTTCCAGAACTGACTTTGGAGGTGGCTGAGGTGGACTTGGGGTGACAATTCAGTTAGCTTGAGGCAGAGGAGGATGAAAATCGAACATGGGGTCTTCCGGGTAAGCTAGTGGCACTATTGGCATAGGTTTATAGTATTCACCTTTGAATGATAAACAGGGCACCACGGTCATAGCCTGTTAAATAGAGTTGTATGCCCCAGGTTTTTCCTGCACTCCAAGCCCAATGATAGGGACTGTCAATTCATATAAATACCAGAGTCTCACAGAGAGATGGGCCTGGAGCCCACCAAAGAGTAATTTCGGAGATGTCATTGAGTCCTGCACTGTAACTAGCGATGGTGACATATTTCCAGTCAGGACAGAAGAAATGATCTGCTTGGTTACAGGCTAGTTTGGTGGGTTTTCCAGGACATAGATAGAAGTCTACATCTCTGAGGTTTAATCTAAGGTTCTGGTTTTTTGGTAAATGTGGTGTGTCCCAGGTTGGAAAATGCGAGGCTTCCCAGGGTGCTTCAGGGTAAACATCACTGACTCCATTTCCTATTGCAGCTAAGTAGTAGTTGGACTTTAAATATTATTGAAGGTCTGGATATGTCCAGTTTTGGCTAGCTAAGATTTTGCCAGTTTTGAAAGAGGTTAGGGAGAAAGAATATATGCAGGGGCTACAGTTAAGAGACCTATGACAAAGCCCAGAGCAATTGAGACAACAAAAACCAGAGTCAAAGATTGAGTACAATGCATTTAAAGAAATTATTAACCAGTCTTTTGGAATCTAACAGTTCAGATGTACATTGAAAAGTGATCTTGAGAGGGTTTTCAGAGTTTCAGTTGCAGTCCAGTTGGCTGAATAGTGGTTGTTCTTCTTTGTTGGAAGAGAGAGTAGATATTTAGGGTCACTGGCTGCCTCAGCACAGTTGATAGAACAAGTGTCCATTTCTTTGGCGCTCTTGACTTGACTCATGTGTGATGAATCAAGGCTGGTACTCCACTGACCTTGAGTGATGTTGGGGTGGTGATGATGATGATAAAAAGTCCTTTCCAGGCATGAGTTAGTCCCTCTTTATGGAACTTTTTGACAAAAACCAGGTCTTTGGGCTGGAACAGATGACAAGGAGTGTAAGACGGAGTGGGCAAACCTGCATGAACACTGAAGTGGACAACAGCCTGGACCTGCTGGAGGGACTGGTAATACTTTAACAGAATGATTAGTTATTTCTTCTAGGCTGGGATCTCGCAACTGGGGTAACAGAGGAGGGGGGGCTCTTCCAAACATAATTTGGTTCTTCCAAACATAATTTCATATGGGTTAAACACAGCCTTATATGATTGCATCGGGTTCAGGGAAGAGCTAAAGGCAAAAGGTTTACCCATTTTTCACCAGTCTCTACTATTAGTTTGTTTGAAGTAGATTTTAGAATTCGGTTCATGTATTCTACCTATCCAGAACTTTGTGGTCGGTAGGCACAATGTAGTTTCCAATTAATGCTTAGGGCTGTACTAGGGACAAGGTAAAGGCAGGTCCATTATCAGAGCCAATAGAGAGGGAAAGCCCAAATCTAGGAATAACTTCATTTAATAAAAACCATGTAACCATAAGTGCAGTTTCATTTTTGGTGGCAAAGCCGCTAGAAAAATTATCAATAAACATCAGTAGATAGCCATATCCTGCTTGAGGAGGTTTTATTTCAGTGAAGTCTATTTCCCATTTTTCTCCTAGACTTAATTCTTGGGACCTGATGTCATCTGAAGGTTTGGGCCCTTGTTTTGCTTTGACTTGGGCACAGGCAGGGCACATGGCAACTATTGTTGCAGCAATGCTTTTCAAGTGTCTGATATGATAAAAATGGTTTAACAGCTCAGTCAATTTAGTGCCTCCTAGGTGAGTAGTAGAATGTAGTTGTTTTACCAAGGTGTGTCCGAGGGCTTCAGGCAAGATAATTTTAGAGTCTTTGACCAACCATTCAGTGAAGTTTTCATGGGCTCCTGCTAGGTCCACCTGTTCTTTTTCTTTTTGGGTATAGGTAGGCTATTTTAGGAGAGAAGGAGCTGGAAAATTTTAGTTAGCAAGATAGTTAGGGACTCAACTGGGAGTTTGGCTGCCTTTCAAGCTGCCTGATCCTCCAGGTGGTTACCAATTGCTCCTGGAGTGTCAGACTTCTGGTGTCCCCTGCAATGAATGATGGCTACCTCTTTAGGGAGCCATATAGTCTCTAGGAGGGCCAAGATTTTTTTATTATTTTTTGTTTTCTTTTTCTTTTTTTTTTTGAGTTGGAGTCTCACTCTGTTGCCCAGACTGGAGTGC
>NW_007257232.1:1277-47772 GCF_000164805.1 Carlito syrichta | reverse complement strand
GGGCTCAGGCAATCCACTCACCTCAGCCTCCCAAAGGCGTGGGATTATAGGCTGAGCCAATGAGCCCAGCTTTATTTTATTTTTCATGGTTTTACCTGCTGTGGTAAAAAGACCTTGTTCCTTTTAGATCATGGTATGCACATGAAGTGTGGCAAAAGCATACTGACTGTCAGTGAAGATGTTTACTCACTTTCCATTTCCCCAGTGCAGGGCCTGAGTTAAAGCAATTAACTCAGTCTTTTAAGCTGAGGTACCTTGAGGCAACACCTGTGACCAGATTACATCATGAGCCGTGGTTATGGCTGCACCAGCCTTGTGGACTCTCTCTATTACCAGGTTGTTACCATCTATGAATAAGTCAGTATCAGCCTGGCTTCAGGGAGTGTCCTAAAGATCAAGCTGGCTGACCTGAGATATCTCCAATAGATCTTCACAGTCATGCACTGGCATTTCCAGATTGCCATCAAGCAACAGAGTGGCTAGACTGAGGCACTGAGTAGGAGAGAAAGTCTTGGTTGGTCAAGCAAAAGACTCTGATATTGGGTGATACGAGTGTTTCACATCCAGTGGCCAGAGGCTCCTCAGAGCAAAGTTTCAACAGCATGGGGAACAGTCAAAGCCAGGTTTTGGCCAAAAGTTAATTTATCTGCTTCCTTAACTAGCATGGCCATGGCCACAATGGCCCAGAGACAAGAGGGCCAGCCGGAGGCTACTGGGTCCAGTTGTTTTGACAAGTAAGCCACCAGTCTTCTCCAGGATCCTAAGGTCTGAGTAAGGACTCCCTTTGCAATTCCTCATTGTGAATGAACAAGTGGGAAGGCTTGGTAAAATCTGGGAGACCTAGAGCCAGGGCTTGGGTCAGAGTCATTTTTAACTCCTGGATTGCCTATTCCTCAGGAGTAGTCCATTTAGGGGCTGATCTCCTGTTGTGGCTGTGTACAGGGGCTTAGCAATTTTAACAAATCCTGGGATCCACAGTCGGCAATACCCTGCCACCCCCAAAAATTCCCATACCTGTTTCTTTGTGGTTGGCATGGGAATCTGATGAATGGCTTCTTTCCGGGCTGAAGTCAGGGCTCATTTACCCTTTTTTAGTGAGTATTCCAGGTAGGAGACTTCTGTTGAGCAGAGCTGTGCCTGTTTCATTGACACACAATAGCCCAAGTCTTGGAGGAGCTATAACAGAGCATTAGAACCTTGTAAACAAGGGTTCAGATCTGCAGACACAAGTAAGAGGTCATCTACATACTGGAGTAAAGTACATTCAGGGTGTAGAGCATGGAACCCTGACAAATCCTGTTGTAAGTCCTCCCTGAAAAAAAGTTGGGGAGTTCTTGAAACTTTGTGGTGGCTGGGTCCAAGTCAGCTGACTAGTGTCCCCTGAATCTGGCTCAGTACATTCAAAAGCAAAGATGGGTTGACTGACAGAGGACAAAGGGATAGAAAAGAAGACAACCTTTAAATCCAGTACAGTATATACCTGATGTTGAGGAGGAAGCAGATTGAGCAAAGTGTACAGGTTAGGCACGGTTGGATGGATAGTTTCAACCCACTTATTGACTTCCCTTAAGTCCTGAACTGGTCAATAATCAGAAGTTCCCGATTTTTTTTTTTTTTGAGTTGCAGTCTCACTCTGTCACCCAGACTGGAGTGCAGTGGCCACTCCCAGTCACTGCAGCCTTGACCTGCTGGGCTCCAGTGATCCTTCCGCCTCAGCCTTCCAAGTAGCTGGAACTACAGACATGCGCTACCATGCCTGGCTAATTTTTTTTAATTTATTTTAGAGATGAGGTCTCACCAAGTTGCCCAGGCAGGTCTTGAACCCGCGGACTCAGGCAATCCACTCATCTCAGCCTCCTAAAGTGCGGGATTATAGGCTGAGCCACCAAGCCTGGCTCTGATTTCTGAACTAGCAGGAAGGAGTGTTCCCTGCTGACTTACATGGTATTAAAATTTTAGCAGCTAAGAGTCTTTTGATGTGGGGAGCAATTCCTTTCTGGGCCTGTAAACTCATAGGATATTGATGAATGTGAACAGAAGTAGCCAATACCAATAGACTTACCACCACTAGTGGATGATGTTTTGTCAATCCCAGCAGGTTGGTTTCTGCCCAGACTGAAGGAAACTCCTGCTGTAACTGTGGAAGTAAACTTGATGGAATATTTCAGTAGGGGACTTAGAAGAAGTTAAAAGATATTCTGCAGAGAGCAGAAGAGTCAAGAGCATCTGATAGGCAGTAGGAATAAACATTTGAGTTTTGTGAGGTGAAAATACAAGGGTGGCTCTTAACTTTTGAAGCAAGTCTCAACCCATAAGAGGAAATGGGCAATTTAGAGCTATTAGAAATGAATGGGTGATTCGCTTTTGTCCCAAATCGACAGTCTGGTTGGAAGGGAACTTGCAATTAGTAACTGCTCCTGTTGACCCTTGTACCAAAATTTGCTTTTTAGACATAGGTCCCAATGGTGACTTTAGGATCGAATGCTCTGCCCAGTGTCCACTAAGAGTTGAATTGGGTGGCCCCAATAGCAGTGGTTACCATGGGCTCTTGGGAGTTTAAGGGAAAAGAGCCCTGGCCCCTTCATCTGAATCATTTCCAGCCTCTCCAGCAGAGGTCAGGACCAGAACTGGCTTAGGGTCCTCTTGTTGTGGGTGGTGGGGGCAGTCTTTGACCCAATGCCCCAGTTCCTTGGAATAAGCACACTGGTTCTTTGCCAACAAAATGCATCCTGGTTTCTGACCCTTTTGTCCTTTCTGGTTATCAAACTTTTGACAAGAAGTCTTGGAATCAGCTCCCAGGGGCCCAGAGGGCTGTTATCAGGATTTTGGCTTGTCTTTTTGCAGCTCTGTCAGCTACCTGTACTGCCTGCTTTTCTTTCTCAACATCTCAATTTTTAAAAACTTTTTGAGTTACCTCAAGCAGCTGAGAAATGTTCATCCCTGCAAAGCCTTCCAGCTTCTGCAATTTTTTTCAGATGTCTGGAGCTGCTTGAGCCACAAATGCAAAATTAATAGCGTGACATTCTTGGGAGCTGATGAATCAAAAGTGGTGTAAGTCTGAAATGCCTCTTGGAGGCACTCAAGGACTGCGTCTGGAGATTCCTCAGGTCCCTGGAGAACCTCAGTAGTTTTAAAAAGATTGATAGGTTTTCAGGCTGCCCCTTTCAAACCTGCTAATAGAGACTGGTGATAGGTATCTAGTGCCTTGGAACCCGCCAAGGTGTTGGATCCTAGTCAGAGTGAGAGGGGGGAAAAATCTCTTTTAACATTTCTTGACTCTCCTCCTGGGTGACCCCAGTGGAGTCTAGAATAGACTTTCTAGCTTCAGCCCTAATACATTCCTGCTCTTCTGCAGTACACAAAGTTACAAGAAGTTGCTGACAACCATCCCAAGTGGGACAATGTGTGTGCATAACTGATTTCAATAAGGACATCAAAACCTGAGGATTAAACAAGAACGTCGGATTCTGATATTTCCAGTTATACAAATCAGACAAGGAGAAAGGGCCATAACTCCCTCAACCAGAAACAGAAACAGAAACTGTTGTCACAAGCAATTAAGCAGAAAACCAAAAATAAATTCTTACCTCCTATGAGATTGTAGACAGACTCAGGTTCTTTTGAGGCAATAGCTGCCAGCAGTTGCTCCAACTCCTTCAGTGTCAGATAAGAGGTCAAGGGGCCTGAGACTCTCAGAAGGTGCCTTCCCTTCACCTCTCCTCCCAGTTGGGGAGGGTTGGAGCAAGGTGGCTGCTTGTGCTGGTGAAATTTCTCACTGGGGCCTCCAAATGTTATGACTGAAGTGTGAGAAGGAGTCACACCAGCATGCCAAGTTCAAATTAAGAGTCTTTATTTAGCACGTGGTCAAGAGAAGGCTCTTGCCAAAAAAACTCTTGATACAGAATAAAATCAGCAAAAACTAATATAGGTAAAATCTGCAAGTTGGTTACCTAGCAAGAGCGTGAGGGAACAAGGAACTAAAAGCAAAAGTAACAAAATATAAGAACAAACTATAGGGACGTGGCAGGGGGAATTTTGTAAGTAATAATTTCTTAACAATTTCTTGGCAGAACATATGATTTCAGTTAACAAAGCATACAATTACATGTAACTTGTAGCTAGGGAGTATTGCAAATGGTCAGCATGATCAGTCAGTGTGAACAGCTCAGAGGAACAAAGCTGTGGGTCTGTAGTCATGGGAACATCGCAGTAATCACATGTAACATTGGGGGGTCATTTTTAGATTAGGCGGTCAGCTAAGACAGAGGATTTTAACTGAAGGAAGTTACTTATGTCAAGCAAGTTATTGCAATTATTTTATGTATTTCATTAGCTATTTCAATAGTACTGGTTCAAGAATAGACAGATCAATGGAACAGAATTGAGAATGCAGAAATTAAACCATGTACCTATAACCAACTAGTCTTTGACAAAGCCAACAAAAATAAACAGTGGAGACAGGGCACTCTATTCAATACAAAATGCTGGGAAAACTGGCTAGTCATGTGCAGAAGAATGAAACTGGATTCTTACCTTTTATAGTACACATATTAACTCAAGATGAATCAATGACTTAAGTGCAAGGTCTGAAACTATAAAAATTCTAGAAGAAAACCTAGGAAACACACTTCTGGACATTGGTCTAGGCAAATAATTCATGAAAAAAAAAATCCCTAATAGCAAATGCAACAAAAACAGACAAATGAAATTAAATTAAACTAAAGAGCTTTTGCTCAGCAAAATAAATAATCTACAGAATGAACATAAAAACTATGAAATGGGGAAAGATATTTGCAAAATATACCTCAGACCAAGGACTAATATCCAGAATCTGCAAACAACTCACTCTACTCAATGTGAAAAAAACAAAACAACCCCACCAAAAAGTGGGCAAAGTGTATGAATAAACATTTCTCAAAAGAAGACATACAAGAGGTCAACAAACATATGAAAAAATACTCAATATCAATCATCAGAGAAAAGCAAATTAGAACCACAATGCCAACCAGAGTGACTATTATTTAAATAATCAAAGGACAACAGATGTTGGCACAGTTATAGAGAAAAGGGAACACAAATTCACTATTAGTGGGAGTATGAATGAGTTCAACCTCTATGGAAAACAGTATGGAGATTCCCCAAAGAACTAAAAATGGAAATATCATTCAACCCAGAATCCCATTACTAGAGACCCACCCAAAGGAAAACAAATCTTTACATAAAAAAGATACCTGTACCCATATGTTCATTGCAGCAGTAGTCACAATAGCAAAGTCATTGAACAAACCTAAATGCCCATCAGCAATTGCCTGGATAGAGAAAATGTGGCACACCTGCATGTGTGTGTGTGTGTGTGTTATATATATATATATATTATATATATAGTGTAATACTACACAGCTCAGCAAGAGCAAGAGCAAACCAAGCACTGCATGTTCTCACCTAAATGTAAGAGCTAAATGGTCTCAAAGATGTAAATAATAGATACTGGGAACACCAATAAGTAAGGAGGTTAAGGGAGCAATTAGGATTAGGATTCAGAAATTGCCTATTGGGTACAGTGATCACTATCTGGGGAATGGTCTACCTGAGATCCAATTGCAACCATTACACAATAAGTTCACGAAACAAACATGCACTTTGTACCCCTGATTCTAAAATTTAAAAAAGATCAACCATATGAAAAATCCATGAAGCTCTAAGCTACTATCTTTTTTAAAGACACAAGTTTATACACACAGAAGTCCATAGAAAATTGGAGAAAGATTCTTAAAATCTGTGGCTTATTTTTGTGGAAAACAATCTTAAAGTCAAATTGCAAGTGATATTCTAAGCAAACTTCGCCTGTTGAATGCAAGCAGAAAGTAAAACTATTGTTATTATATTCTCTTCTGCCTTTTCGATGGCTGCCTTGCTAATAGAAGTTAGGCCTCTTCTTATCTCCTGCATCAATAAACTGATCCATTAACAAATATACTAGCCAGGCTCGGTGGCTCAGCCTGTAATCCCGTGCCTTTGGGAGGCTAAGGTGAGTGGATTGCCTGAGCTCACGGGTTCAAGACCCGCCTGGGCAGCGAGACCTCATCTCTACAATAAATAAAAAAATCAGCCGGGCGTAGTAGCGTGCGCCTGTAATTCTGGCTACTCGGAAGGCTGAGGTGGAAGGATCGCCGGAGCCCAGCAGGTCGAGGCTGCGGTGGCCGGGAGCAGCCACTGCACTCCAGACTGGGTGACTGAGTGAGACTCCAACTCAAAAAAAAAAACAAAAACAAAAAAAACAAATATACATTAAGTTCCTATCTTTTGCCATGCATAGTTTTAGGAGTTGACTTTTTTACCATAAAGGGACACAATCTTATCACCTTATTCAAACTAGGCTTAGGGAATTTTAGGAATTGTTGCAGGCTACTCTCAACATGGAAACAATTAGAGGTACAGATGACCCTTTTGGTAGTCTAAACTCTGCTCCCTCTGAGATTAATTGTCCAATTAACAAGGCTAGTTTAGCAGCTACCATAGAATTATTTGCAGGTGTAGGTATTTGTGAAAATAATTAGAAGTTGGCTCAGTTTTTGCCTAGTCAGGAAAAATCATATATATGTTTTTAAAGTTGTTCTTATGGGACTATTTGGGCACAAAAATGTCATCTAAGTTCCCAAGATATTTAAAACCAACCAACAAAATGAACCTTTTTAAATAATATACAACACCTACACTTTCTGTTGTTTTTTAATAGAAGAAATATTTAGAAATTTCCCAATGATTATCATTTGAACAGCTTCAATTTTTTAATGCAAATATTCATAAATATTAGAAGTCATATAACCCCTAAAATACTGATTTCTATTATTATTTCACTTTTTAGTTTAATTGTTTAGTATTAATGTGGAAAATACAATTTGTAAATCACTTTACAATAATTAATTTGCTGAAGTTAGACACAGATGGGTATTTTGATATTCACTTTATATTACACACTGGTATTTTATTTAAATATGTATATATAAATATGACCAAATTATTTTTATAATTATAAAAATTGCAGATAATTTTCTTCAATCTAGCTTTCTTTTTAAATTTTTAAAAATTATTTTATTTTATTTTATTTTTAAAATGTGGGGTGCAAATGTGGGGTATTTCTGTGTGTTTAAACTTGTATCTTTAAAAAAGATAGTAACTTAGAGCTTCATGGATTTTTCATATGGTTAGTCTTTTTTAAATTTTAGATTAGAATTTTAAACTACAAAGAGCATGTTTGTTGGTCATCATATAGGTAAAGTGTGGTAACTTTATTGATATTATATGATGCCCCCCCCAGGGCAGCGTCTCACTACTGCCAATCCCGTTCTTATAGTATTATGATAAATGTTTACAGTTCTCTTATGAGTGAGTACCTGTAGTACTCATATCTTTGTATCTGTGATAAATCACTGAGTATTCTTTTTTTTTCTTTTTTTGAGTTGGAGTCTCACTCTGTCACCCAGTCTGGAGTGCAGTGGCTGCTCCCGGTCATCGCAGGCTCAACCTGCTGGGCTCCGGTGATCCTTCCGTCTCAGCCTTCCAAGTAGCTGGAATTACAGGCATGTGCTACCATGCCCGGCTGATTTTTTTGATTTATTGTAGAGATGAGGTCTTGCTGCCCAGGTGGGTCTCGAACCCGTGGGCTCAGGCAATCCACTTACCTCAGCCTCCCAAAGGCGCGGGATTACAGGCTAAGCCACCAAGCCCGGCTAATCACTGAGTATTATAGACTCTAATTCCATCCAGGCTGCTGCAAAGTTCATAATTTTGTTTTTCTTTATGGGTGCATAATATTCCATCATTTAAATGTACCACATTTTCTTTATTCAGTACATTTCAATGGGCAATATAGTTGGTTCCATGTTTTAGCAATTGTGAATAATGCTGCAATAAACATGTGTGTGCAGGTATCTTTATTATATTTATTATAGAGTGATTTGAGTTCCTCCATGTATATTCCCAAGAGGAGGAATGCTGGGTCATATGGAAGGTCGAATTTCAGATTGTTTAGTTGTTACTCTGTACAAGTGTACATAGTAATCTCTGATAATCTTTTGTATTTCTTCAGGGTCAGTTGTGATGTCAGCTTTGCATTTCTGATTGTGTTTATCTGGACTTTTTCTCTCTTTTTCTTGGTCGGTCTTGGTAAGGGTTCATCAATCTTGTTTTTCCTGGCTTTTTGTTTTGTTGATATCTTCTATGATATTTTTGTATTCTATGTCCCATATTTGGGCTTTTATTTTGGTGATCTGGGTTATTCTGCTGAAGTTAGGGTTTGGTGGTCTTGTTTTTCCAGCTCCCTTCGGTGACTTGTTAGGCTGTTAACTTGTGATCTTTCTATTTTCTTCATATGTGTTCATAGAGAGATGAATGCCCTCAGTACTGATTTCATAGCATCCCACAGGTTTTCATAAGATGTTTCTTCATTTTCATTTGTTTCCAGGAATTTCTTCTTTGATTTCCATGTTGATCCAGGAGTTGTTCAGCATCATGCTGTTTAATGTCCATGTCTTTGTGGGTTTTGGGGGAAACTTGTTGGTGTTTATTTTTATTTTTATTTCACTGTGGTCTGAAAAGGTGTATGACAGCATTTTGATTTTATGAAAT
Organism: Carlito syrichta; assembly: GCF_000164805.1. Classification (NCBI taxonomy): domain Eukaryota; kingdom Metazoa; phylum Chordata; class Mammalia; order Primates; family Tarsiidae; genus Carlito; species Carlito syrichta. Next base: position 39,144 of record NW_007257232.1, on the reverse strand, counting down.
TTGTTTATACTTGATTTATGACTGAGGATGTGGTTGATCTTGAAGTACATTCCATGATGTGATAAGTAGAATGTGTAATCTGTGGTTGTTGGATGGAGTGTTCTGTAGGTATCTATTAAGTTCATTTGGTCAAGCATCAGGTTGAGGTTCCAGATCTCCTTGTTGATTGTCTCAATGATCTATCCAGGGTTGATAGTGAGGTATTAAAATTCCCAGCAATGATAGTGTTAGAGTCAATATCTTTTTTTAAGTTTACTTAGTAGCTTCTTTATAAAAGCTGATGCACCTGTGTAAAATATGTTTAGGAGGGATATTTCTTGTTGATGAATTGAAACTTTTTATCATTATGTGGTATCCTTTGTATCTTTTTAAATTTTTGATAGCTTAAAGGTTATTTTGTCTGATGTTAAGATTGTGACTCCTGCTTTCTTTTGTGTTCCATTCACCTGATAATTTGTTCTCTATCCTCTAACTTTGGGTCTGTGAGTGTCCCTTCTGGTGAGATGTGTCTCCTGAAGACAATATACTGTTGCATCATTTCTTTATCCAGTTTTCCATTCTATACTTTTTAAGTAGTGCATTTAGTTCATTCACATTCAAGCTGATTATTGAGATAGATGTGAGAGTTTATCCCTGTCATGAGGCTCTCAAAGATTTTGTTGTTGTTTGCTTACTTATTATTGTTTGTTGGCTTTCTTTTGATTTTGGAGCTTGATTTATGTGTGTGTTTTCAATCTTGCAGTCACAATGCATGCATTATTGGTTCTTTGTTTTCTTGTATTCTTGGGAGGAATGTGGTTGTTCTTTTTTTTTCTTTTCTCTGAGCATAACCACCTTCTTAAGAGTCTCTTGTAGAACTTGCCTAGAGGCAGCATACACTCTTAGGGATTGAATATCTTGGAAAGATTTTAATTCTCCGTAACTGATGAAGCTTAACTTAGCTGGATAGGAAATTCTCAATTGGAATTTCTTATCTTTGAGTGTTTTGAAGATTGGGCTTCAGTCTCTTCCAGCCTGCAGTGTTTCTGTAGGTTGTCTTCTGGTAGGTATAGAATTATCAAAGGTGTTTCTTAAATAATAAGACTGGAAAGTTGAAATCACCCATTGATCCATAGGCTTCAGAATAGATTTTGTGTCAGCAGGCATGAAAACAAAATTCATCTCCTTTTAAGTTTCCCTCAGAGATCTTGGATTTAGTAGGGGCATTGCAATGTGCAGTAAGATTTCTTTTATTATTTTTTTTTTTGAGTTGGAGTCTCAATCTGTTGCCCAGGCTGGAGTGCAGTGGCACACTCAAGGCTACCTCAGCATTGACCTGCTGAGCTCTGGTGATCCTTCCATCTCAGCCTTCCAAGTAGCCAGAACTATAGGCATGCACCACCATGCCTGGCGAATTTTTTATTTATTGTGGAGATGAGGTGTCACCAAGTTGCCCTGGCTGGTCTCAAACACACAGGTTCAGGCAATCCACTTGCCTCGGACTCCCAAAGTGCTGGGATTACAGCCACCAAGCCTGGCCTTTTTAAAAAATACTTTATTCTGAGCAATAGATCTCAACTATGGACTTAAAATAGTTCATAAACCATTCTCTAAACATATGTACTGTTATCCAGACTTCGTTGTTCCATTTATAAAGCACAGGAAGAGTAGATGTAGATTTAGAAGAAATTCTTAAGGGCCCAAGGATTTGGGGAATGAAAAATGAGAATTGACTTCAACTTAAAGTCACCAATTGTATTAAGCCCTAAGAAGAGAGTCAGTCTGTCATTTGAAGCTTTGAAGTCAGACATTGAATTCTCCTCTCTAGCTATGAAAGTCCTAAATGGCATCTTCTTACAATAGAAGACTCTTTTGTCTACATTGAAAATTTATTTAGTGTAGCCACCTTTATCAGTTATCTTAGCTAGATCTTCTGGATATCTGCTGCAGACTCTACATTAACACTTGCTATTTCACTTTATACATGGATGTTATAGAGATGGTTTCTTTCCTTAACCTCATGAACTAACCTCTGCTAGTTTCAAACTTTTCTTCTACAGCTTCTTCACCTCTCTAAGTCTTCACAGATTTAGAGGGAGTCTTACTCTGGATTAGGCCTTGGCTTAAGAGAATGTTATGCTTGGTTTGATCTTCTAGCAAAATGACTAAAACTTTATTCATATCAGTAATTAGCCTATTTTTCTTGTGAGTCATTCATATGTTTTCTAGAGTAGCACCTTTAATTTTTCTCAAGAACTTTTCCTTTGCATTCACAAGTTGGCTGTTTGGCACAACTTGCCTTTCTCACTAAAAATGATAACATTTCTAGTTTGTTACTTAAAGTGAGAGATGTGTGACTCTTCTCTCTCTTGAATACTTAGAGACTATTGTCAGATTACTACGTGTTCTAATTTCAATATTGTTGTATCACAGGAAACAAGGATGTCTAAGGAAAGGGGGATAGATTAGGGAATGGTTGATTGGTGGAACAGTTAGAACAAAAACATTCATCAATTAAGTCTTAAATGGGTATGGTCAACTGAACACAGATCCTCATGACAAATACAATAATGAACAAGTTTGAAATATTGTAGGAATTACCAAAGCATGACACAGAGACACAAAACGAGCACATGCGGTTGAAAAATGGTGCCAATAAACTTGTTGGATATTGGGTTTCCAGAAATTCTCAAATTATAAAAAACACAATATTGGCAAAATGTAATAAAGTGAAGTGCAATAAATCAAGGAATGCCTGCATTATGGTATAATAGTTTAGCATACACACATATTAGAAAAACCTGCACATAAAAATGATTGCTAAAATACATTAAATATTTTAAGAGTTAAAGCAAAAATTAGTGAGATGGATTATATCTTTCAAAATAAGAATAATAAATCTGATTAACCTTCCAGAAATGATCAAGAGAGAAAAAAAGAGCATAAAATAATTACATTAATAATAAATAAAATATAACTAAATATATGTACACCACTTAAAATATATAAGTAAATACTGAACATATTTATTAACAGTAAACTAGAAAATCTAGAGGTGACAGTCAAAATGGAAGATAGACACCTGAGTGGATAATGTAAAGGTAACATAAAGATAGTTTTAGTTTTAGCATTCTCCCCCAAAAGGAACCAGGCACAATTTGTTTTACAAGAGACTTGCAACATATCATCAAAGATAAGCTGATTCTTGAAATTATTTAAATTATAAGAACTGAATAAAATCCAGAAAACGTTTCAGTAAAAAATAAGCCTAAAGACAAAGTTAAACAAAGATAGCACATACCAACCCAAAAGTACAGAAAACAATTTATCTGAATACAATAGCATATGAATTTGAAGAAAAATAAACTTTCAGAAATTTTGTTTACATTTTTTATTTGTATATGACATATATTACTTATGTATGTACAAAACAAAATGTAAGTCAATACTCAGTAATAGCTGTTTTACCTTAAACCAAAAAACAAATTCATACCAATTGAAGGGAAAAAAAGACAGAATATAAGACAGCATATTCTATTTTTTTTGAGTTGGAGTCTCACTCTGTAGCCAAGACTGTAGTGCAGTGGCCACTTCCGGCCACCGCAGCCTCAACCTGCTGGGCTCCGGCGATCCTTCCGCCTCAACCTTCCAAGTAGCTGGAACTACAGACACGCGCTACCACACCTAGCTAATTTTTGATTTATTGTAGAGATGAGGTCTCACCAAGTTGCCCAGGCGGGTCTCGAACCCGCGGGCTCAGACATTCCACTCACCTCAGCTTCCCAAAGGTGCGGGATTACAGGCTGAGCCACCGAGCACAGCTAGTATATTCTTACATACACAGTTTCAGTCATAATAGCATTTGATAAAAGTGGTATAGCATTTGATAAAATAAATGTCTATTTTTGCTTTTATGCTTAGCAAAACAGATAATAACTATGCCTCACTTTAGTCCATCCCTTCTGCTATAACAAAACACCTGATATTGGATAATTTATAAACAATAAAAATTTATTTCTCACATTTTTGGAAGCAGGGAAGTACAAGATAAGGGCACTGGCAGGTTTGATGTCTAGTGGAGGCCAACTCTTTCTACTCCCCAAATGGTGCCTTGTTCCTATGTCTTCCTGCAGGAACAAATGCTATGATTGCAAGTGGTATAAAACAAAGGCCAAAAAAAAGAGTCTAGTTAATTCCCTCCAGCGTTTTTACAAAGTCATTAATCCCATTCACGACTTAGTTATTTCCTAAATGTCCTAACTGTTAACATTGCTGCATTGGGGATTAAGTTTCAAAATGAATCTTGTAAGCAAAATAAATATTCAAATCATAGCTACTGTTCATATAAATATTGTTTTGAAAGAATTACTAATAATTTTAAGGTTTGGTTTATTTGCTAATTACACATCATCAGAACAAATAGTTTTCCAAAAACTTTGTTATTGAGCAATCTTGTACTCTTCAAAAACCAATTTTAATCAGGTGTTATATGACAATTTCAGGCCTAGATCATTGGAAAATAAATAAGTTTTGTGGTAATATGAAAACATGTATTAAGTGGTATTTTACCTTTTGTTGCTAGAATAGAGGCAGACAATATCTTTCTTGCTTATTTACAACTATATTTATATTTGTAAATTAGTATATATAAATACAAAATCTACATCTGTGCTTTTTACTCTTGGCTGAACTTTTGAATTGCTTGTAAAGATTTTTAAAAATTATTTTTGCTATCTAAGCCCCAACTTCACAGACTTTTATTCATTTAATAATCTACAGTGAGTCCTAGAATATGTGGGATGTGCTAAGGACTTCTGACCCACACATGATTCTGCATGTAAATTTAATAGTTTAGTAACTGCAGTAATTAAATTATTCTGGGTTTGTTCTACCTCTAATAATGTATTTTTTTAAATGTGACTTAATTCTCTCTCTTTTTTCTATCCCTTGTTTTCTATGCATCTTGCCACTTTTTGGAACTATCCTTGGTGAGAGCTCCATTTTAAGTTCAAAAGCAAACTAAGACATTGGACTCAGATACAAGTTCTCAGCTTTAAGGTGGAGACCTACATTTTAAGATTATGCTTAACTGCATATAATTTTATAATTTAATTCAGAGAATATAATATAAAACATTTTACTAAATAATAGGTCTAAAAATTACTTGAGTCCATGGGTCTGAATTTGAGAAATATATTTAGAAACCAATATAACTTATAAACATATAGAAATATTCTAGGTAAGTAATATAAAATCCAATTCAATTACACTTTTGAAAATGGCATATAATGATTAATCAGGAACTCACCAGGAAGGTAAATATAATTTACCATTAGAGACTCTATTAATATGATTCATAGCAATATGATTAAAGGAAAAGGAACATAAGACAATCCAAATAATGTTAAAATGTTTTAATGAAATTCTTCCAATTTTGTTAAGTTAAAAAGAGAATAATTCCATTAGCTTAATAAATGTTTCTTCTATAAATCTAGAACAAGCATCATATGTATTCATGAAATGTTATAATTATAGGACTTTAAATTTAAAAAAAAATTTAGGCAGTTTCTTTTACCCATGCCAGCTCTGGAATGTCTCCTTTTCTCCCTTCTTTCTCTAATAAACTTTGTTTTAAAACTTTAAAACATATATATTTTAATTGTCCCCAACTGCAATTATTCAACAGTACCTATCTTGCAAATTAAATACAGAAAGAAGAAAATGTAAAATAAGATTATTGGAAATAAATCATATTATGCTCTGTATGTGATATTAACTATCAATCTAGAAAATCCAAGCATATCACCTGAAATTCTGTGTAATATGGAAGAGTTCAATTTAGTAAATTATCCAAATGTTAAAGGTAACACATGAAAATAATAGTCTTCTTTTATGCCAGTAATAGCAAATCAAGGAACATAATGAGAAAAAAAGTCTTACTTACTCAGAATAAAACAAGAGATGTAAAATAACTACACAGCAGCCAAAAATGTTTCAAGAGTATTTAAAAAATAAAACCAACAATATGTAATTCTGGTTTCTAGCCAAGATAAAGTGACTAGGACTGGATTTACCCAACTATCTTAGCTAACTGAGAAAAACTGGAAAAATACAAAAAAAAACAAAGATTTTTCTCAAGTATTGAAAAACAGTGCAGTTCAGAATCCTCAAAAGAAGAACAACAAATGAGTTAAGACTCATCCTCACCCCTCATCTTACATCTGGTGAGAGTTGCCAGGCCAAGGTGCAGGAAAAGGGAATCCAGGTAGAGACAGCCAGTCTCCTTGAGTTCAGCAGAATGCCAGGTTGCAAAAAAAATTCAGCACATTTTTACTCATAAGGAAGAGTTTTAAGTAGCAGTGCAGGGCACTTATGCAGTGGCCTTACCTCCCACTTCCAAGTCTTCAAATGAGTACTGATCAGAGCATGCATGTGAGGCAACTACTCAATGCAGGGGAAAGAACAACCAGTAAAGAGCAGGCAGAGAAATCTTCAAGCTCCCAAAAGGCAGGGGATAATTGGTGTTCCAACCATCCAGAGTGAAAACCTTTCAAAACACATAGGGCATTATTTAGAATACTCAGAAGATTACTGCCTCCATATAAAGGTAAAATTAGCCCCATATTATAGTCTGCTCTGATGCCATTTAACATTTAAAAGAAATTCTCAAAAAGAGCAAACATTTCCCAAATATCTCAACAATATCTCAGAATTAATTTTTAAAATATTTGAGTAAATACAATATCTAGCATCCAATAAAGTAAAATTCACAACACCATCCTTTAAAAATTGACAGGTGTGAAAAGAAACAAAAGAATACAAGCCATAATGTGGAGAAAAGCCTGTCAATAAAAACTGACCCAGAAATAACACAAATGATAGAATAAGTGGGCAAGTACACTGTAACAGTTATATATCTATATTCCATATAGACAAGAAGTTAAAGAAATATATACACATGCTAAGGACAGACATGAAAGACATAACAAAAGATAAAATCGAACTACTAGAAATGAAAAATACATTATGAGAAAAGTAAAATCCACAGGAATAAATAAAAAACAGACTAGACACAGCACAAGAAATGATTAATGAACATAGAAACTATCCAAAATGGAACAAACCTAGAAAAACAACTTTTAAAAAATTAGCAGAGCATCCGTAAGCTGCAGGATAATTTCAAGCATCTTAACACACATAATTGACTTACCTGAAAGTGACAAGAGAAAGAAGGCACTAGAAGAAAAAACTAGCCAAATGTTTCCCTAAATAGATGAAAATTATAAAGCTACAAAATCAAGAAGTTTAAAGAACTCCAACAAAAGAAGAAAACTATACCAGAGCACATCATAATCTAGCAATAAATGAAGAGAAAAATCATCACATCCAGAGAAAAAAGATACATATGTACTGAAGAATAGAGATACATATGAGAGAGACTTCTCACTGGAAATGAAAGAAAGAAGAGAGTAGTAAATAAATTACATAGTGATGGCAGTACCGGGAAACTGCCAGGAGAGGAGGGGTGGGATTTGCAGTCATGGGAACTTTCCAGGGGAGGAGAGCACACCTCATCCACAAGGATACCTCCATAATGAACATTTGTATACCTAACCCTGAACTGTACCTCACATATTTAAAATAAATTTTAAAAAACTATATAGTGTTGAAAAAAAAAAAAACTTCTCAACCTATAATTCTATACCCAATAAAAATATCTCTAAAAAATACAGGTAAATAAAAGCAGTTTTAGATTTTTAAAAGCTTAAAAATTTATCAATACTAAATTTTCTCTATAAGCCATGTTATTATAAAAGAAATCCTTAAGGTAGAAGTAAAATGATCCCAGACAGAAATGTCAACCTACATTAAAGAATACAGAGCATCAGGCATAATAACTATCACATAATTTTGCCAATAAAAAAAATCATTAAACATCTAAAGCAAAAATAAAAACAATTACTGTTTGACTGTATAACAAATAAAAATAAATGGAATCTAGACTTCAAGTCCCCAAACAAGATGACATAGGTTCATTTTTCCCCATCCCATTTCCTCCCTTAAAGCCAGTAACTCCAAGTAGACCACTCTCCCTGCACAGCAGTGTAGAAGGTATGTTAAAATATAATCTCCATTCCCTGACTCCTGCTTAGAATAGGTGAGCCTGCTCCACCTCACTGACAGCAGCAGCATATTCAGTGTCTCTCATATATACACCTAGTGGTAGGAGGAGACAACTTTACCCAGCACAGAAAATGACCAAGGACCAGTATTTTCTGAGATATGCCACCTTACTACTCTACCCAGTAGCAGAAAGAGACCCAGAAAAGCACCTTCTATCCTGGCAGATGTCATCAGCAGAGATTAATTGCAAGCTCCATCAGCATTAGGCAACCTAGGAAATTGGACCGGGAAAGTAGTGATAGACTGCACCATAGATCAGGTACCTCTCACCCTCCATGTAGCAGTACCAAGCCAGAAGGTACACTTCACAATTGTGGGCAACATCACCAGGGATCTAGCAGAAGTCATAGGGACACCAGGAAAATGAAGCAGATTACAATAACATTGTAAGGGTTCTAAAAACAAATTTTCATTGGAACTACAGACCACAAAAGTAGGCCAGGACTTACCTGCTAAACCTAAACAGTGTGATTTTCTGCAAAATCAGATTTCAGTAGGATCCAGGACCTCCCAACATAAAATTAAAAATGCCTAACATATAAATGAAAAATTACTCATCGTAACCACAGCCTGAATGAGAAAAGTATGTTTCCTGACCACAGTGAAATTAAATTAGAAATCAGTAGCAGATGACTATCTTGGAAGTCTCTCAGATATGGAAATTGAATTATATATCTCTATATCCAATGAATCAAATAAGAAATTAAAAGAAATTAATATTAAAGATAGTATTTTGAACAGAATTAAAATGAAAACACGATATATCAAAATGTATGGAGTGCAACTAAAGTAATACTTAAAGAAACATTTATAGCACTAAATTCCTAGATTATAAAAGAAGACTTCAAAGCAATGATCTAAGCTTCCACTTTAAGAAATTGGGAAAAGAAGAGAACATTCATCTTAAACTAAGGAGAAGAAAGAATACATTAAAGATCAGAGTGGAAACTTTTTTAAAGATACAGAAAAATCACAGATATCAAAAACTAGTTATATAAAAAAATCAGTACAATTAATAAGCCCATAGTCAGATTAATAAGGAACAAAAGAGAAAGAAAAAAAGCACAAATTATCATTGTTATCATCAGGATGAGAGGGGCTGATGTTACTAAAGATGCTTAAGATGTTAAAAGAATAATGAAAACATCATGGGCAACTACATATCAATACATTTGACAACTTAGAGGAAATGAAAGACAAACTACCAAACTTACTCATGAAGAAAAAAGATAAACTAATAGTCCTACATATATTAAATAGTCCTACATATATTAAATAAGTTTAATGGCAGTCAAAATCTTCTTCACAATGAAAATTCCAGGCACAGATAATATCACTATGCTATCTATAGATGATATCGCTGATGAATCTTTTTTTTTTTTTAAGAGACAGGGTCTCACTCTGCCACCCAGGCTGAAGTGCTGTGGTATGATTTTGCTCACTCACCCTCAAGCCACTGGGTTCAAATGATCCTTCTTTCTTATCTTCCAAAGTATCTAGGGCTACAGTGGCTCCCCACCATGGTTGGTCATACATATATATATTTTGGGGTGAGGCAGAGACAAAGTTTCACTATGTCCCCAGGATGGTCTCAAATGCTTAATCTCAGGAGATCCTACCACTTTGGCCTCTCAAAATGCTGGAATTACTGTAATGAGCCTCCATTCTTGGCCCAATATAAGCTTTAGTTTTTAAACTGCTGATTCTTTAGAGATGGGGGAGTCTCACTCTTTCACCAAGACTGTAGTATAGTGGTACAATCTTTGCTAATTACAGCCTTGAACTCCTGACCTGAAGCACTCATCCCACATCAGCTTTTCAAGTAAGTTTAAGGAGAAATACCACTCTACATGAATTTTTCCCCCAAATCGAAGAAGACAGAACCCTTTCAACATATTTAATGAGACCCCCATTATTCTGATACCACATGAAAGATAAGACATGAAAAATATATGCCAATATCCCTCATGAACTTAGATTCTCTTCTTCTCCTTCTCCTTCTCCTTCTCCTTCTTCTTCTTCTCTATTCTATATTTTTTTTTACAAATTTAGCAAATCAAATTCAATGACCTCTAAAAATGATAATATATGACAAAGTGAGGTTACCCTGGGATGGCAAGAATGATCTAACTTTCAAAAATCAATTGATGCAGTTCACCTCTATTACAAGAATGTAAAAAAAACACATAATTATCTACATAGATCTAGAAACAGCATTTGACAAAAATCCAGTATCCATTTCTGATTAAACTTCAAAACAAACAAGGAATAATAGGGGTCTTCCTCAACCTGACATAGAGATTCTACAAAAAGCCTACTGCTAACATCACACTTAATACTCAAAGACTGAATACCTGTCCCCTAACATTAGGTAAAGCAAGAACTTAATTCTTTTTTTTAAAACTTTCTTATTTTATTATAGAAATGTGGCATCCAAGTGAGGATTAACTATATAAGCAGGCTGCAGGCAGGTGAAGATTGGACTTCTAACTGGCTCTCACTTCCTCTAGTAACGAACCAATTACCCTTTATGTTGTCCCCCACTCTCCTCTCTCCCTCTCTCCCCTAGCAGTGCCCAGTTACTGTTGATCCCTCATGCTAACGTGACTAATGTTTAGGGTCCACAAGAGTGAGAACATGTGGTATTCGGGTATTTGTTTTTGTGATGGTTACTTGGTAAGATGGTTTTCAACTCCATCCAATGTGCTGCAAAGTCCATGATTTTGTTCTTCTTTATGACTGTGTAATACTCCATCATGTATATGTACCACATTTTCTTTATCCAGTCCACTTTTGATGGGCAGTAGGGTTAGTTCCATGTTTTTGCTATTGTAAATAGTACAGCAATGAACATGCATGTGTAGGTGTCTTTTTTTAAAGAATGATTTATGTTCCCCCAGGTATATTCTCAGGAGAGAAACTGCTGGATTTTATGGAAGGTCAAGCTTTAGTTCTTTTAGGAATTGCCACACTGCTTTCCATAGAGCTTAAATTAGCTTGCATTTCCAACTGTGTAGAAGCATTCCCTTTTTTCCACACTCATACAAGTGAGAGATGAGATAATTAGAAGTTGGTTAGGCAGACAGAGAAGGAGGGTCTCGAGGAGACTTAACAACAGCGGGAATGCTCCCTGCACCATTCCCATTATATAATTGTTGGCTTAAAATGTGGTTAATGTGGTTAAGAACATCCTCTCAACCCAGGATGTATTGCTAAAAGGGACTTTTTGCTGCTAAAACACAGGCACAGTAGCTTAACTAAATGTCCTAACTTCATCTTGGCTTATTATAGTATCATTAACATAGCATTAGCATTGAGGTTTTACCGCCCTGAGTGGCTTTTCTGTGGTACACATAGGTAATATTCAAGATGGGGTAAATTTGGTCAAGGACCTGCATGTGCATTGGGTCTCAGGAAGTAAGGGGTGGATAAGGTGTAACTGAGAGAAATGCTCCCAGAAAAGATAAGATAAAAACCACAAATTCCTAGCATGGGCTACCCATTTCGGGCCCTTTCTCTTTGTCTGGAGAGTTTTGTTGCTTAAGGAACTCCTTCTCTCACTCATCCTTTTTGTATCTGCATTCCTTAATCTTCTTGGTTGTGTGACAAGAACCCGAGGCTGCTGGTTTCAGCTGACAGTGGTGTTCAAAACTCCTGCAACATCAGCATCTGCTGTTTTTTGACTTACTAATGATAGTCATCTTGCAGGAGTTAGGTGGGATCTATTGTAGTTTTTATGTGCATTTCTCTGAGGCTTAGCATTTTATCATGTGTCTATTGGCTGCTTGTATGTCATCTTTTGAAAAGTGTCTGTTCATGTACTTTCCCCCCTTTTTGATGGTTTCTTTCCCCATTCACTTTGTTTGAGTTCCTTGTAAGTCCTGGCCTTTGTCAGATGCATAATTTTGCAAATATTTTCTCCCATCCTATGGGTTGTCCCTTTACTCTATTGATGATTTCTTTTGTTGCACAAAAGCTTTTCAGTTTGATGAGGCACTACTTGTCTGTGTTAGCTTTATGGCAATTGTTTTTGAGGGCTTGGTCAAGAATTTGTTGTCTACTCCAGTGTGCATCAGGGTGTTTCCTACGTTTTCTTCTAGGATTCTTATAGTTTGAGGTGTTATGTTTAGGTCTTTGATCCTTTTGAGTTGATTTTTGTATATGGTGGTAGGTAGGGGTCCAGTTTCATTCATCTGCTTGTGGCCAGCCAGTTTTCCCAGCAGCATTTCCCCAGTGATTGTTATTAGTGGATTTGTCAAAGAATGAGTTGGTAGAAAGACCGTATTTTTGCTTCCAAAATCTCTGTTCTGTTCCATTGGTCTATGTGCCTATTCTTGAATCAATACCAGGCGGTTTTGGTTACTTTAGCCTTGTATTGATGTTTAAAGTCTGGAAGTGTGCTACCTCCCACTTTGTTCCCTCTGCTGAGAATCATTTTCCTATCCATGCTCTTTTGTGTTTCTATGTAAATTTCTATATTGTCATTTTCTGGTCTGAAAAAAAAAGATGTTGGTAGTTTGATGGATATTGCATTAAATCTGTAAATTGCCCTTGGGTAAAATGGACAAGTTGACAATATTGATTCTTCCAATCTATGAGCACGAAATGTTTTTCCATTTTTTTGTGTCATCCTTGATTTGTTTTGAGCAAAGTTTTGTAGTTTTCCTTGTAAAGGTTTTTCACTTCTCTGGTTAGATGGATGCCAAAGTTCCATTTTGGTGACTATTGTGAATGGAATTGTGCTTTTTATTTGATTCTAGACCTTTTCTGTGGTTCTGTATAGGTCACTCAGTGAAAGAAGGAAGGACATTCACTTCTGCTCCTTGCTCTACCTTGTGTCAGGTTTCTCAACTGTAGCAACCCCTGCAGCTGACACTCTGAGTGGAGGGATGGGCCCTCCTGTCTGCTTTCTGTGGTATGTAGCCCAGAAGCCTTCCCACCCTCTTGGATTTCTTTGTGTAGCTCCCTCCCTGGTCAAGTCCACACTCTACTCTTGAAATAGAGCAGTTTTCCTGCCACTGGGAAGGGGTGGGGGAATCCGCCTTGTAAGCATGCATGGCTTGAAGGTGATTATTCCTGAATTGGCTGGAAAGACAGGCGGGGCCAGGACAGTGAGGTTCACTATGCAGGTGGGCTTTCCCTGCCTGGGAGTCAGCTGCCCAGCAGGAAACCACACTTGGCTGCTGACCCAGCACAGGTTTTTTTGTTTGTTTGCTTGTTTGTTATTTCTGTTTTTTTGTTTTTCGTTCCACTTGGGATCTGGTTGCCAACTGCTGTGCCCTGGCCAGGACTCTTCCTATGTACAACCAACGACTCATGCATGGCCAGGTGAATGGACCCGAAGTGTCCAAGGTACACTCACCAACTGTCACTCACCAGGCAGGACTTCAGCTTCTGTGTGAGCCTGGTGTAGAGTGCGGAATGGGGTGTCAGAATTCCCATGTCCGCCATGGTTTTATGGCTTCTATGTGTTCAAAGAGACCTTTGTTGTGTGCAGGGTGCTTCATCCATTCAAAAGTGTTCAGGGTGTTTTCATCTGTCCATAGCTTGGTCCCTATTCTCTGCCTTATTTGGCAAAAGCAGCTTTGGTCTGCTGCTCCATGGTGGCCATCTTGTATCTGCTTCCAAAGAACTTAGTCTAAGAGCAATGGAGTTTCAGAAAAGGTTGAATTCTCACTCCTGACAAGTCCCCTTTACCCATGTCAGGGCCGTAACAGAGATGGAACATGAAGTTGAAAGTCTTTTACTATTAGGATACCTGCAACCTACACAGTATGCTTAAGTAACCTTCTTTCCCTTGTTAGGAAAAAGTAGCACAACCTTTCTTGAAGATTATTCAGAGGCTTTACTTGAGCAGGTGACTTAAAAGCCATCACTGATGGAAGAAGAAGATATTAAAAGACTCAGACAAGTAAGCATTTTGGAGTGTATATACCTGTAAAAAAAAAAGCTTAAAAATCCCTCAGCTGTTGTGCTCTGTAGGACAGTTCCAAAGATACTTCATTTGCCAGTGATTTTAAAAATATGCTGATGGTATATGCACCAGCATCACTGAGAATCTCAATGGTAGCTCTGCTCTGTAGGCCAGAACTGAGAGTAGAAGATTCTGTTACAGAAATGAGTTCTTTCATAAAAATGAGCATGATAAAACCCAAAATAATAGAGGCCAGGTGGCAGTGCCTAGTCATCCAAACAAGTGGACACAACTAACACAATGATCATGAAGGTCCGAATGTCAGTTAGAAGCCAATCCACAAAGAGTTTATGGAGATGCTAAATGAAACATAGCATCCTTAGAGGTAAGACAGATAAGCATCCAACATAGACATTGCTTAATGCATTTGATTAGTAAAAAAAAATCAAGGATGGATGAGCTGAAGGCTAATGATGGCCACACCAATAAAAAAAAAATCCTTTGATCAGTTTTCAGGCTTAGGCATTTTTTTATACCCAGGAATCTTTGACAACGCTGCTGCAATAAAATTCAGAGGTAACTTCACAACAAGATCTCTGGTTATTTACTGAGGTAAACATGCATGGAAGAAAGAGAAATATTCAGGATTGTGAGGATTAAGCACATGGATTGTTTGACACGTGGTATAAGTGCCATTAATATGCTTTGGGGGGAACATTTAGGAGTCAGGTAATAAATGAAGTTCTGTCCTAGGTCTGATTCCAAGTGACTCCAGTGGGTTCACAGAAAAACTTAGTAGCCATTTTCCTTGTCCCAAAATGTATACTTTGAATGGACATATGTGTAGTTGTCAATGTTTGCTGTAATTTAAATATTTTTTCCCTTCAAAAATCATGTTAACATGTAATTGTCATTTTGATGATATTGGGAAGTGGTACTGCTAAGAGATGTTTTGAACATGGGAGTTCCACCTTTATGAATAGACTAATGCCATTATTGCAGGAGTGGGTTCTTCTCCTCTCGCCCTCTCTCCGTCTTTTGGCCCCTCTGCCTTCTTCCATGTGATTATCCAGACTTCCTCCCCTGAAAGACATAGAATGAAAGTGCCAAGTTGGATGAAGAAAATGGCCTCACCAGACAGCGAGCCTTCTGGTGCATTGACATCAGGCTTCCTGATCTTCAGAACTTGTTTCTTATGAATTACCCTGTCTTAGATCTTATAATATAGCAAAACAAAGCAAGCTAAGACAGCATCCCAATGACAGTTCCTTGATCAAACTAATAACTATTATAGTGAATTAGACTAAATGAATGTTTTAAAAATTCACCCTCCCAAAAGGATAATAAAAAATAATACTGTATCCTAGGTGAAATTAAATATATATAGTGCCACCTTCAAAAACATAAAGAAGGTCACAGCCAGAGCAAATAGGCAAGAGAAAGAAATAAAAATCATCCAAATAGGAAAGGAAAGATTTAATTGACCCTGTTTGCTGATGACATGTCCTTATATATATTTTAAAAACCCTAAAACCTTCACCAAAAAATTGTCAGAACTAACAAATTTCAGTAAAGTTGCAAGATACAAAGTCAACATGCAAAAATTAACTCACAACAAACTATCTGAACAAAAATTAATCTTGTTTACAATGACTACAAAAAAATTAAATACTTAGGAATAAATTTCACAAAGAAGGTGAACAGCTGTAAACTAAAAATTATAAGACATCAATAAAAGAAATTAAGTAAAAACAAACAAAAAAAGATGTCCCACATTCATGGATTGGACAATTAATATTGTTAAAATGTTCATACTACTAAAAGTAATCTACTGATTCAATGCAATTGTAATGAAAATTATAACTTTTTTCATGGAAATAGAAAAAAATTTAAATTTATGTGAAACCACAAAAGACCCCAAACAATCAAAGCAATCTTGGACACAAAAAACAAAGTGAAGGCATCATACTGCCTGACTTGAAAATATGCTATAAGACTATAATAATTAAAAAGGCATGAAACTGAAATAAAAACCAACACATAAACCAACAAAATAGAATAGAGAGTTCAGAAATAAATTCACTAATTTATGATCAATTGACTTTCAACAAAGGTGCCAAGAACACACAATAGGAAAAGTACAGCCTCTTCAATAAATGGTGTTGAGGCAATTGGATAGCCACATATTGAAGAATAAAATTAGACCCTTATCTTACATCATATACAAAAAAAATCAACTCAAAATGGATTCAAGACAAACATAAGTCCTGAAATTGCAAAACTAGTAGATGAAAACATAATGAAAAAGATCCATGACACAGACCTGGGCAATAATTTTTTTTTTTTTTTTTACATATAGACCCCAAAAGCATGGGCAACAAAACTGAAATTAGACAAATGAATTTGCTTCAAACTGAAAAGCTTCTGCTAAGCCAAAGAAACAGTCAACAGAGTGAAGAGACAACCTATGAAATGGGAGAAAATATTTGCAAGCCATGTGTCTTTAAAAGAGTCAATATTCATAATATGTAAATAATTCAAACTGTGAGAAAATGAATAACTCAATCAGAAAATGGGTGAAGGATCTGGATAGACATCACTTAAAAGAAGATATACATATGACCAAAAGGTATGTGAGGAAATGCTCAACAACATTAATCATGAGAGAAATACAGATAAATGCACAATGAGATAGCACCTCACACCTCTTAGGTAGCTACTATCTAAAAGACAAAAGGTAAGGTTGAAGAGGTCAAGAAGAAAAGGGAACAGTAAAACATTGTTGGTGGGAATGTAAATTATGCAGACATTATATAAAACAGTATGGAGATGCCTCAAAAAATTAAAAATAGAACTAGTGTATGATCCAGGGTAGATATTCAAAGAAATGAAGTCAATATTTCTTTTTTTTTTTTTTTTGAGTTGGAGTCTCACTCTGTCACCCAGACTGGAGTTCAGTGGCCTCTCCCGGTCACCGCAGCCTCGACCTGCTGGGCTCCAGCGATCCTTCCGCTCAGCCTTCCAAGTAACTGGAACTACAGGCACGCGCTAATTTTTTGATTTATTGTAGAGATGATATCTCGCCTGCCCAGGCGGGTCTCGAACCCGCGAGCTCAGGCAATCCACTCACCTCAGCCTCCCAAAGGCACGGGATTACAGGCTGAGCCACTGAGCCCGGCTTGAAATCAATATTTCAAAGAGGTATCTGCACTCCCATGTTGATTACAGCATTATTCACAATAGCCAAGATATGAAATCACCAAAATGTCTATCAATGGATGAATGGATAAGGAAAATGCAGTATATATACACAATTAAATACTACTTATCCTTGAAAAAGAAGAAATTCTGTCATTTGGAACAATATGGATGAATCTGGAAAACATTATGTGTCTTCACTTGCTATTAAGTCAACCACAAGATGACGAATACTATGTGATCTCGCTTATATGTGAAATGTCAAAAATTTGAACTTCTAGAATAGAAAGTAGAATAATGGTTACTAGGGGCTGGGGAGTGAAGAGAATTGAGGAATTGTTGGTCAAAGGATACAAAATTTCACATAAAACAGAGATTTAAGAGATGTAAGATAGTGCCTATAGTCAACATGGTGCCTATAGTTAGTAACAATGTATTGTATTATTAAAAATTGCTAAGAGAAAAAAATTGCTAAGAAAATAGATGTTAACTATTCTCACCATGAAATGATAAGTATGTGAGGTAATGTATATGTTAATTCATTTGATTCAGCCCTTTCACAATATTTACATATTTCAAAACATGTTACAAAAGATAAATATGTATAATTTGTGTCAATTAAAAATAACTAAAAGATTATCTATCAGATACAATATGCACAGTCTTCTTTACAACTATAAAATGCATTCATGTAACCCAAAACTATTTGTACCCCTGAAAGCTACTGAAATAGAGAAAAAAAATTAACAACAAATTAAGAGGGTTAGTCTCTGTCAAATCTTTAATTTATCACTCTGGTCCCTAAAATACAGCATGTATCATAGTATGTGAAAGTGAGTTACTGTAAAATTTACCAAGGGGTAGTCCCAATTGCAGATTGACATTGCCTTGTACATGCAGAATATGGCCACTGACCTGGTCGATGTCTATGTCTCATCTTATCAGAAAGGAGAAACAACAGTAAGAACAATATACATTTACAGTCTTTCCCAGGATTATGTTAACACTCCAATACCTTGCTATAGTACATCCAAAGGCATGTGGGGCATCTGCACATCCTGCAGAACATCATATTCATACACAATATCAAAAGCATTACTCTGCTGAAACTGAATGAGCAACAAAAAGTGGAAAATTGGAGGCTGTGGTCAATCACATGTATTCCAAAAGGTGACATCTGTGACATTTATAGGGATCCAATAGTTTGGGGCATGTGAAGTCATTCCCTTCACAATAAGAAACAGATTATTGTATCTTACACTTCCCACCAATAAGAAATGAGCAAAATGATTGACGTACCTCTTCAGATTCTGAAGACAGTATATTTCACACTTGGAAAAACTCTTCTGACCCATTCGCCGGGTGAATGTAATCATTTTCCAGTTTAAATAAGACTGACAGAAAGAAATGGCTCTACAGCTGGCCCAGGCTGCAATACAAGCAATCCTGTCAGTTGGGTTGTATTACTAAGCAGACCCTAATGTATTGGGGGCCAAGATCCCATGTGGAGTTTATTAAAAGTCCAAATAGAAGAATCACAACATAGACTGCTAGAACTCTGGAGCAAATCCTTACCATTCATAGTAGACAGCAAAATACTATTTGAAAAGCATAAACCATGCTGCTAGGCCTTGATAGAGGAGGAGCTTTTGAATATGGACATTAAGTGACCATATAGCCAGAGCTGCCCATCATGAAGTGAGTTCTTTCAGACCAATGAACTCATAAGGTCAGGTGGTCCCAGCATTGATCTGTTGTAAAATGGAAGTGGCACATCTGGACTTGAACACTAGAAGGACCAGAGGGCATAAATAAGTTATGTAAGCACTGTTTCACTGATGCCTCTTCATTAGCTCACACTTATGACCATATGAAGGTTATTTATTGCCCAGTAAACAGAGAAAGGAAAAGGCTCAACTCGGTTCATAAATAGGTCAGTTCAGTATGTTGTTGTGAGTTGAAGTAGACTGCTTGTGCATCATAACTCCATTAAAGAGTGGTCCTGTTAAAAAAAAAAAAAAAGAAGTGAACCAAAATCTTTACAACTGGAAGAACCCTGGGTGTCGTACCTTGTCATTCAAGTTGTGTGAAATGAGAAGTGACATGAGCTAAGAATATACTTGGACACACAGACAATGTCAAGTAACATGGACAGTAACATTTATTGTCTTTAAAAATTTGTAATAGTCACACTAGTAGGTATGAGGTTATATCAATTTGTGATTTTTATTTGCATAAGTAAATAGTGATTAGTGATGTTAATCATCTTTTTATATATCTGTTGCCAATTTGTATATTTTCCTTAGAGAAATGTCTATTCAAGTCCATTGTCCATTGCTAAGTCAGTTATTTATTTATTTATTTTGCTACTGACTAGTAGGAGTTTCTTACATGTTTTAGAGATTAACTCCTCATCAGATATCTGGTTTCCAAATATTATCTCCCGTTTCCCACATTGCCATTTATTCTGTTGATTGTTTCCTTTGCCGTGTTGAAGTTTTTAGTTTGATATAATCCCACTTTTCTATTTTTGCTTTTGTTGTTGGTACTTTTGATGTCATAGCAAAAATATAATTGCCAGGATTGATGTCAAGAAGTTATTTTCTGTATGTTTTCTTTTAGGTGTTTTACTGTTTCAGATCTTATGTTTGTCTTTAAAGGATTTTGACAAATGATTCTCAGAGATTGCTATATACACTTGTATGGAAACAAACTTGAAAACCTAAATGAAATGGAGGACTTTCTGACATCACACAACCTCCCCAGGTTGAAACAAGAAGAAATTGAGCCCTAAATAGACCAATAGCAACTCAGGAAATCAACTATGTCATAAGAAAACTACCTACAAAAAAAGCCCTGAACCAGATGACTTTCCAGCAGAATTCTACAAAACACACAAGGAGAAGCTGACACAAACCCTATTAAAAATATTCTAGGCAAGTAAGAAAAATGGAACTCTCCTCAAGTCATTTTACAAAACTATTACATCGATACCTAACCCGGGTAAAGATCCAGCAAAGAAAGAGAACTACAGGCCAATATACTTGATGAACATAGATGCTGAAATTGTCAACAAGATTCTAGTAAACCAACTCCAACAACATATATCAAAAATCATCCACCATGGCCAAGTATGCTTCATCCCCAGGATGCAGGCTGATTCAGCAGCCACAAGACCATAAGTGTAGTTAAATACACCAACGGATATAAAAACCAAAACCAAATGATTATATCATTAGATGCAGAAAAAAACTTGCAATAAAATACAGCACTTCTTGATAAAAACCATCAAGCATCTAGGCATAGATGAAACATACCTCAAAATAGTGAGAACCATCTATGAGAAACCCATAGTCAACAAACTGCTAAACAGACAAAAATTGGAACCACTTCCCCTGAAAACCAGAATAAGGCAAGGATGGTCACTCTCAACTCTCCTGTTCAACATAGTATTGGAAGTCCTGGCTACAGCAATCAGACAAGAGAAGGAAATCAGGGGTATCCAAATAGGAAAAGAGGAAATTATGTTATCCCTCTTTGAAGATGACATAATTCTATACCTCAAAAACCCAAAATAATCTGTCAAAAACCTCCTTGCACTGATAAAGGGCTTTAATAAAGTCTCAGTGTATAAAATAAATTTGCAAAAGATAGTCATATTCTTATACACCAACAATAAACAAACAGAAACCCAAATACAAAGCACAATCCCACTCACAATAGTCACAAAAAAATGAAATATCTTGGCATATTCCTAACCAGAGGAGTCAAAGACCTTTACAATGAGAACTACAATGCGATGCTCAAAGAAATCCAAGAAGACACAAACAAGTGGAAAAAAATTCCATGCTCATGAATAGGAAGAATCAGCATTGTAAAGATGTCCATCCAACCACAGGCAACGCAATACCCATTAAATTACCAGCATCATTCTTCTCAGATTTGGAAATGACAATACAGAAATTCATATGGAAACATACATGGCCATTAATAGCCAAAACAATCCTTAGCAAAAGAACAAAGCAGGAGGTATCAAGCTTCCAGACTTCAAACATTACTATAAGGTTACAATAGGGCAAGATGGTGACGGGACAGGTTGGATTGTGAGACCCTCTGCAAAGCAAGTGTCTATAAAGACTCACTTCATGAGGAGGTGTGTGCCAGTGAGTGACTGAAAGTTCGTCTGAGGGGATACTCCAGTTCATGCACCTGGGCCTCTCCTCTGGAGTTGACTGCAATCCCCCCACTGTCCTGAGACTGGAGCCACTGGTGTACAGAATCATTTGTTGTTATCAGGACTCTCATGAGACCAGAACGCTAAAATACATCTGATTCTCATCACCTGATGCCCGGCTCACACTATCACCTGTGACAACAAAGCAGCAGGAAGCCTGTATCTGATCCATGGAGAGAGAATATCAGGGAAAGCTGGAGAGAGGAGCCCTACCACGGGTGAGGAAACATCAACTGGAATCATTTTCTCTGTCCTAGGACCAGGAAGAGACCTGCATTGCCCCAACCAACAATACCCAGCCTCCAACTGGGACCCTAGAGGTAATCTCATCAAACTTGGAGAGTCAGATACCTCTGTCACATGCCGCATGGGACACAGACATATCAAATCTGAATGACTCACGTGACAGTCAGCAAGCCAGGTGAGTCCAGATCTGATCCACCCTCCTCTTGCAGTAGACCTGGGGCATCTGACCCACACTGAGAGCAATCCTATCTGCTTACGCTGAGAGCAGAGGGGAGGGACTGGAGATCAGAATTGAAAGGAAGATGAACTTACAGGAACAACCTTAGAGCAAGTTTTGTTTTCTTGTCCATTTGTTTTGCTCATTTTTGTTCTGTTTGTTTTTTCTCTCTTTCTTTCTGTTTTGATTGCTTTTTTCTTACTTGCTTTTTCTGTTATTTTGTTGCTGCTTTTTTAGACTTCCTGTTTGTGTATGGATATTTTTGAGGGAGAGTAAATTAACAGGAAATTTTTTGTTGGTTTGTGTGTTTGTATGATTGTCTGTATGTTTTTGTTTTCTTTAAAATGTTTTCTATCTTTGTTTGTCTTTCATTTGTTAGTATGTCTGTCTGTTTTCCCTCCCACTCTTCTCTCTCTCTCCAACTTCCTGTTGCCCCCCCTTCCTTCTTTTTCCCATTTTTTCCTTTCCCTTACATCATTTTGCTTTCAGGAAGCAAACCTAAACCTCCACTGCATGGACAGATTGTAAGGCAGTGGGAAGTAGATTCTAGGGGCCCAGACACCTATCAGCAGATACTGGGATCTAGATAGATTCTAAATCACAGCTCCCCCCCCAATTAAGTCTCAAAACTGCAAAAAGTACAGCCTCCAACCCACAGTCCAACTTCAAAATTGAACAAAGCCTGAGGATCCATTTGAGGGAGAACAGGAGATTGAGCAAGCAGAAGTGAAAGCTACCCTCCCCATCCCTCAACAACAGAATTAAAGAAGAGGTTAAAAGAAGGGGAGCCGGGAGAGGAAAATCTACACAAATTAAGAAAAACCTGGATGGAACTAGAGTCTATAATACTGAGTGACTTCTCACAGAAACAAAGATCCGAGTATCACATGTTCTCACTCATATAGTAGACCTTGAACATCCAATGTAATACTATAAGAAAATGACTGACAGTAGTGGGAAACTATGGGGGGGAGATGGGATTAACGGTAGCAAATATCTGTCTGGGGATGGAAAAACACCTCTTATCAACAGGGTGCCTGAATGAAACGTATTTGTATACCTAACCCTTAACTGTACCCCACAAAACCATAATAAAAAATATTGATTATTGATTTTAAAAAATGTTAAAAAAAAAAAAAAAGCCGGGCTCGGTGGTTCAGCCTGTAATCCCACGCCTTTGGGAGGCTGAGGTGAGTGGATTGCTTGAGCCCGTGGGTTCGAGACCCGCCTTGGCAGGCGAGACCTCATCTCTACAATAAATCAAAAAATTAGCTGGGCGTGGTAGCACTTGCCTGTAATTTTGGCTACTTGGAAGGCTGAGGTGGAAGGATCACCGGAGCCCAGCAGGTCGAGGCTGCAGTGGCCGGGAGCAGCCACTTCACTCCAGTCTGGGCAATAGAGTGAGACTCCAACTCAAAAAAAAAATAATGAAAATAAAAGATTTTGAATTTATCATTGTGGTTGATGTAAGGTAAGGGTTCAATTTCATTCTTTTACATGTGATATCTCATTTTCCCAACACCATATGTTGAAAAGATTTCTTTTCTCCACTGTGTTTTTTGATGCTCTTCAGTTAACTGTATATGTATGGGTTTACTTCTGGACTCTCCAGTGGTTTCTAACATTTTAGATTGGCATTTTAAAAATTGAGTTAAGTTGTTACTTTTCCAGAATGATGGCTCTGGAGTCAGGTGATTCAGTCAATATGAACTCTGCCAGTAACTAGCACTATAACTTAAGTTATTAATCCTCTTTGTATCCTAGTGTAAAGAAGATCACAATGTTACAGATTAAATGAGGTAACACTGTGTAAACTTTTTTATCATAACTTTCCACCCAACTAGCTCCTTATACATGCCAGATACTTTAAAATTATTTTTTACTCTTTTGCCAATTGACAAAAATAAATTTTAAAAATTCACATTCTCAGAATCTACAATCAATCATTTTCTTTTTCATTTACAAATGTCTTTTTGCCATGTTTCTATGTAACTGAATAATTACATTTTATTAACCAGAATAATGTCTAGTTTTTCTGAGCATAACCATATGTACGTGATTTCTCCAAGATGACAGCAACTACAGCATATTGTAAAGAAAAGAAAAGAAGGAGTGAGTATTCTAGTTCTAGGAAGTTAAGCTGACCATTTTACCCATATAAGCCTCTGATTCCTTATCTATGGAATGGGATTTGGGGCATCTGTTCTTCCTAAAGTCCATGGATGCTACAAAGCTTATACAAGGTAATCAAAGTAAGATCACTCATTCATGATAGTGTGTTAAATAATATACCTATCAAAGATGCTCAGGAAGCTGAAAATAGAATTTCTAAAGAGCTCCTCTAGTTCTACATTCCTTGACTCTCTCTATCCAGTCGACAATTCCAGTAGAATGACATTTCACTGGTTATCTCAAGTGTTCTGCTCATTTCTTTGGCTTGAATATTCCTTTGTTTAGTGACAAAACAAAAACATAATCACTTTGTTTAAGATATGTGTATGATAATAATGCTGAGTGCATTTTAGCTGAAAGTATGAGCTCCATTGGTCTTTGAAATGAGGCTCTGTCACTTCATTTTTCTGACCATGTTTTTAAAAATATACACTCACTAAGTCAAATAAGCCAGACACAGAGAGAAAAATATTGCATGATTTCACTTTCTTTTTTTTTGGAGTTGGAGTCTCACTCTGTCGCCCAGACTGGAGTGTAGTGGCCACTCCCAGCCACCGCAGCCTCGACCTGCTGGGCTCCGGCACTCCTTCTGCTCAGCCTTCCAGGTAGTTGGAATTACAGGCGCACGCTACCACGCCCGGCTAATTTTTTGTTTCATTGTAGAGATGAAGTCTCACCAAGTTGCCCAGGCAGGTCTCGAACCCGCGGGCTCAGGTAATCCACTCACCTCAGCCTCCCAATGTGCAGGATTACAGGCTGAGCCACCGAGCCCGGCTCCTGATTTCACTTTCATGCAGAATCTTTTTTTTAAAGGTTCTCTATACAGAGATAAAGAATAAAATAGTAGTTACGATAGAGTGTGGGGAAGGGAGGAAATGGGGAGATTTGTCAATGGATACAAAGTAGCAGATATGTAAGATAAACAAGTCTAGAGATCTAATGTACAACATGAGAACTCTAGTTAACAAAATAGTATTGTATTAGAGATATTTGTTAAATAAGTAGATTTTAGCTGCTCTTGTCAAACAAAAATGCATCTCTGTGAAATATAGATACATTCATCTGCTTTACTGCAGTAGCCATTTTATTATAACCATAGCATCATATTCTAAACCTCAAATATACACAACAAAATTTTGCTCTATCATACTTTGTTAACCAAGTTCCAGGAAACCCCATTCTTGTACAATCCTTAGGGTCACACCTACTTCAGCCTTTCACAGATCAACCCAGGTATAATTACAGGGACCTTTTCATGGCCAGCTTTTTCTTTTTGTGTTTTCCTCAAATCATTTATCACATTCTTCACTGTTTACTCATTTTATTTTATTTAAGAGTCTCTAAGCAACCTGAGGGCAAGAAGAGTTTAAAGATGGTACAAAGGTTGGCTTGTATGAGACAGTTGCTCATTAGCTTATGGCTAAATAATAAAAGCTATCATTTGTTCATCACCTATTATATATGAGGTGCTTATATACATGATGTTTAACTTGCCCCATATCTCTAAGAAGTTCTTTGAAAGTTCAGGATGAAGTTCAAATACTCTCATCCCTATTCCTTTCCAGGGTTAAGACACAGAGTAATATACACGTGGAACTGTGTGATTAAAATACCAGTTTCAATAAAAGTAACATTGGATGTGAAGAACGTGGCTTTGTGCTGGGGCTAAAAGAGGCTTCTTACTTCTTCCATCTAGATTTTAAAAAACATTTATATCTGTGGTGTGGTGCCTACCTGACTTAGTCTCTCATTTGTAGCAGTAAGGAAAATACTTATTTTATCTGTTGTCATGCTTCCTTGGGATTCAGGTACAAGACTATGAGACTGCAAGAAAGAAATAAGGTAGATCATTTTAAGTCTGAGGCATCCATTTGTAAAAGATTTTATTAGATGAGCCACCCATCCTCCCAGAAGAGGAGAAAAAGAGGTGAAAAGAGTAACCAAAAGAGGTGGTTCAAATACTTTCCCATCTCGGGTTGGGAGAAGAGGCTTAGAAGCAGATTTTTCTTCTCCCCTATAGAAATATGAGGAACTGAAGGGATATGCAGTGAGGAAATGAGTAGTGTTAAGAGGCAATGTGAGCAAATTCTCTGTATCAGGGTGTGGGCAAAGTGCATTATAGCAATCATCTCATTTAAGCTTCCAAACAACTTATGAAGAATATGGCTGGCTTATTGCTATTTTAAATTTAAAGAAATTGTGCTTCAGAGAGATGAAATGCTTTAATACCTGCTGGCTCTGCAACGGTGGATGGGATCAGGATCCAAACTGAATTCTGAGTTCAGATCTCAGGTTCCATACACCACACTGAAAGAGCTCTATGAATGAGTGCATCCTACTGGAAAGTAACTTGATTATGATATACGGGGATCATGATAACAAACTGACATATGATTCCCATCAGACAACCAGAGGAACCTGGGTCTGGACTAAAGAGACCGTCACCAGGAAAGACCATGTAAGAAACACAATGGTCCTGATAGTGTAAGTTGAGCCCATTTACTTGTATTATTTATGGTTTTATTAGAAAGTGTTTCATATGTGTATAACATATGCACACGTAAATATACCACATATACCTAGTTCAGTAATAAAGTTTTGGTTTGTGCATTTATCTGAAAGAAGAAAGATCACATACAGACTAGTATATAGGCATTGTTCTGCTATATACTTGGGACTTTTCTTCTTGTCTTGGGGGCCTGGCATTCCAGGTATTTGGTAGGGATTCAGCTCCCTGATGGACTGACTTTCTGTGACATACACAACATTAAATGAACGATTTTACCAAAAGAAAGATAAAGACAGGGGAGAGAGGGAATTATTGTCTCATTAGGCAGTTGATAATTGCAATTATTCACCAAGAATTATGAATCACAAATGAGGATTGCACAGTCAATTGGGAAACAATTTAGCTATAAATACTCATATTAAGCAACCTAATACAATCCACTTTGCTTTAGAAACTTTCCCTCTCGTTTTCATCAAGTGTTTTGTAGAAGTGCAAATCTTGATGAATTATTCCTGTCACTTGCAATTCAGGAAAAAAAGAAGGAAGCAATCTACTTAATAAGCATGTTGGTGGCTGCAAGATCTTCTGATGGTAATACTATCACCTACAATTCAATTGCATAAGATTTTCAGGAATCCTAACTCAAAATCAGTATTTCATGTGACGCTCACAATGCTATGTAATATAAAGCAAGACAAATGTTAGATGAAAAAATTTACAGCTAAGGAAAATGTAGTATATAAAGGCATCATGACAGCTCCCAATGTCACCCAGTAAGTTGTGGGAGTCGAATATGGGTTTGCTTATTTCCAATGATGAGAATTTTTTCCTCTCAACCACATTGCCTGTACTATTTATTTCCATTTCACATAACTGAAAATTAAATCAGCCAGAACAGTTATGGAACTTATTGGCCTATATAAATTGTATATACAAATGTAAGTAAGTAGGTACGATGGTTGGTTTGATCTAGAAGTTCAGACATATCAACAAGAACTTGATTTCTTTCTATATTTTTACTTTCTGCAGTGCCTTCTTTTATCTCAAGAACTACTCACTCTATATTGTAGCATAACTATTAACAACTTCCAGAAGAAAAATAGAGTGATAAGAAGGGAAGAAAGAAAGATGTGTGTGTGTGTGTGTGTGTGTGTGTGTGTGTGTGTGTGTGTGTGTGAGAGAGAGAGAGAGAGAGAGAGAATTGCAAGCACAAGTCCTAGACTTAGTCCTGATGAATGTAAGTCAGATCTTCATATACAATCACTGTAACTAAGGCAATATCATGCACTGGTTGACTTCAGTCAGTGTTAATAATTTCTTTACCAATTCTTATGACAGAGACCTAATCAAAGTTGATGGCATTAGAGCCCAGCTCTGGAAACATGGTAGAGTAAACCCAAAACAAAACAGAACAAACAAAAAAAGTTCTGTACAATGACATGGGTTGATCATTCTTTAAAGAAAATTACACTGAAAGTAGACAATGGAGCATGGAATAGCAAAAATATGATCTCTTCAATAAATGGTATTGAGAAAATTGAATATTCACATGTAAAAGAATGAAATTAGACATATCTTATACCATATTATAAAATCAACTCAGATCAAAGACTTGAACATAAAACCTAAACAAATAAAACTCTTACAAGAAAATGGGAAAAGCTTCTAAACAATGGATTGGGTAAAAATTCCTTGAATACTATAGAAAAAGCATGGCAGCAAAACCAAAAACAAACAAGGACCGCATCAAACTAAAATCTCCCTGCACAGTAAAGAAAACAATCAACAAAATGAAAAGACAAACTATGGAATAGGGAAAAAATATTTGCAAATCATATATCAGATTGAGGTTAATCCCCCAAATATATAAGGTAATCCTAAAACTCAATAGCAGGGAGGAAAAGGCAGGCAAAGGACCTGAATAGAAATTTCTCCAAAAAGTCATATAATTAACCAATAAGTATATGAAAAGGTGTTCAACATCATGAATCATCTCAAAACCACAATGAGATACCACCTCACAGCTATTAAAAAGACTATTATTTTAAAAAGAAAGCAAAAAAATGTTGGTAAGAATGTGAAAGGGAATTGTTTTACACTGTTGGTAGGAATGTAACATAGTGCCATCACTATGGAAATAAATAAGAAGGTTTGTCAAAAATTGAAAAAAAGCACTAGCATTTGACCCAACAATCTCATTTCTGAGTATAAATTCAGAATAATTGAAATCTCCCAAGATCGAATGATATGGGAAACATTCATATTGATATAGCAGTAGACTGAGTTGAAGTCTTCAAGAGATATTTGTACTCCTATATTTATTGTGGCATTTTACACACTAGCCACAATATAAAAACAACTTAAATATTTATCACTGGATGAATAAAGAAAATGTGGGATATATACAATGAAATATTTTTCAACCTTAAAAGTAAAGAAATCCCATCATTTGTGACAACATAAATTAACCTGGAGGACATTATGCTAAGTGAAATAAGCCAGACATAGAAAGACAAAAACTGTCTGATCTCACTTTGGAATTTAAAATAGTCAAACTCAAAGAAGCAAAGAGAATAATGGTTACCCGGAGTTGGAAGGAGCAGGAACTGGAGAGAAGTTAGTCAAAGGGTACAAAGTTTGTGTGCAAGAAGTATAAATTCTGGAGATCAAGCAATGTGACTGTAGTTAACAATACTATATCATATACTTGAAATGTGCAAGAGAGTAGATCTTGTGTTCTCATCAAAATTTAAAAAAAGAAAGAAAATAGTAATTAAGTGTGAAGTGATGAATATGATTGTGATGAACAATTCAGAATACACACACACACACACACACACACACACACACACACACCTGGTTGTACACCTTAAATATACACATTTTTATTTGTCAATTATACTCAATAAAGCTGAAAAAAATAAAATGGAGGTGGATGGAAAAGGGTATTAGAAAGGTCACAAATGAGCCATTTATTAAATAAAATAAGCAGAACCTAAAGGAAGCTACACACAGATCTAGAATATAAACGATAGAGTCTACAGCTGAGATGTACAGGGCTATAAATGTACATTTATACATGTATATAAATGTATGAATGTACATTTATAACCCAAGATTTGAAGAGGACAAAAAAAAAAATGGGAGTCCAGGCCAGTCCTAGGTTGAAATAAATCTGTGAGATCAGTGGGCATCTTTGGTTATCTTCTGTTTTATACCTATACTTAATTTCTAGTTATTTTGTCCCATAGTTGTGTCTTACAGCTTTTTCCTAATATTAGGTAGTACTGTTATTTACAATTCTTACGGTAGGACTATTGATTCGATTCAAATCCATCTGGTTGCAGATTTAGTTGTGTGTTCTTATGCAAATTATTTGATTTCCCTGGGCTCATGTTCCACTTTTATAGAATTGGTGGCTTTATAAAATTAGTGATAACACACTTTGTAATCTATGATCCCTTCCAGTTTTAATATTCTAATAATTTCCCTGCTCTAGAGATGGCTGTATTCCCAGATGGAAATTCTGGCTGGAATAACACATTTGATTGTGAAACTATGAGGAAGAAATGCAGGGAGACTTGGGTTAGAAACTTCAATTTCCAGTTTTATTATACACTACTGATTTGCTTGGGTAGGGTGGAAATTAAAAGACTTCTTGGGATTTGAAATGAATGCTAGTCTTCACCCTTCTAGCTGGTGGCAGACAAAATATTACATACAAATAGGTTTCCACTTCCTTACCCAGAACCTAGTTTAGTTTTTACCATGCATTTGGTAGCCTACTTAAACTGTGGCTACTGTTTTACTTGAACACTGCTGGAGGAATGATATCTGCTGTTCACTTCCAAAAGTTCTTGTTTTAACAGTTTGATCACCTGTTCCAATTATGCATCTAAACTTTTGCGGTTACTAATAATCCTTTGATAAATAACATTTATGTTTTAATACATATATATTTGAAATAGATTCCTAACAGTGAAATCACCAGATCAAAGAGGAAATAAATGTGCTAGCTTGCTAGATATTGCCAAATTCCTGACCATAAATGGTGTACCATTAATGTATGAAAGTACATATTTTTCCATTGCTTCACAAACTAAACATTCCAGCTTTGAAATTTTGACCAATATGTTGGGAGCCAACCATGGAGGCCTGCCTGAGCGTTAGGGATCCAGGTAGGCTGCGGACCCTGAGACCACCAGGCTGGTTCAGGAGCTGAAGGCCCATTCCCTCCTCCTTTCCTTGTTGTTTAGCATTACCCACTGGTAGGGATTTTGACGATCTAAGCATGAAGTTCTGAGAATATGACAGGCATGGCTGACTCTAGGGATCCATTGTTCCCGCTTCTCACAGACTTTGGTTTCGACTTTAAACTTAACACAGTTCAAACTCAAATCACATTTGGGAGCCTTATACGTGATACAAACTTCTTTACAAGATTTAAAAATATATTTGTAGAATTAGTATATACATTTAGAGAGCTGTTTCCAGCATGAGATGGTTATCTAGGGTTACCAGAAATGGCCCAGCACGAACTTTGGGCTGGGCCACATTCCTAAGGGCCCAGCATCCATTTTGGACTGGGCCACATTCTTTAGGAACTGGTCTGACCTATAATTAAGAGTTTTTTATAGTACAGGTAAAGTTAGCACAGAATAAGAAGGTATTAGGATTTAAGTCAGTCATAAGTGGGTATGCATAAGTCTTAGAAGTTATTGACTATTAGGATTTTATGATATTAAAACTGTTGTATTGCTTTTGAGGAACATAAACCAAGCATAAGGAACAGTGAAATAATTTTAAGATTGTCCTTCCTCATGCTTGGGGGAAAACGCCTGGTGGGCGGGGATGCCCCCTGACCCACCTGGCTTTGTGTTCATGTAAACTCTTGTGATTTGATTAAGATTGTCCTTTCTCATGCTAAGGAAAACACCTGGTGGGTGAGGATGCCCTCCACCCACCTGGCTTTGTGTTCATGTAAACTCTTGTGATTTGATTGGGGCTGCCCTTCCTCATTCCTAAGGAAATGCCTGGTGGGTGGGGGACGCCCCTCACCTACCCGGCTTTGTACCCACGTGAAAGTCTTGTGATTTAACATGTGGAAGTTTGGGATAAAAGACTCATGACGGGTCCCAATAAACAGCTTCTGCTCATTTTACTGAACAGTTGTCCACTTTCTTTCTTTCTCTTTCTTCCTCTTTATGTCTATGCCTCCATCTTGCTTTCTTTTAATGTCTATCCCTACTACAGAATCGGCTTCTGCACTAGACAGAGTCCAGTCTCTTTCTTCCCTTCTATTCTCCCAGAATATTCACCGACGCTGCCCCACCTTCCAGGGACCCTCAAAATCTCTTTTGGGGGGCTGGCTCCCCATACCAATAGAAGAGGAATTGCATTGTTCTAAAATTTGTGTTTGCATTTCCTTTTATATTTGAGTGTCATTTTCAGTTGTTTGTTTGTTTGTTTTCTATGAACTCTGTTCACCTTTTTAGTTCATCATTCTAACCTGGTAGTTGAGGTTATTCTTCTGGGTTTTTTTTTTAAGACATTATTTAAATATTAACTGTCTGTGATAGAAGGTGCAAATGTTTTAGGGTTTTGTTTTCAGTGTGTAATTTGTCTTTATACTTTCATTATAGTTTATTTCTCTTGGGGATTTTTTTATCATCACGTAGTCTAATTTACATTTCCTTATTCAAAGATTGCTTTAAATAAGATGCTGAGGATATGTCTCTCTGAGGAAATGACATTAAACTTCCTGAGCTACCTAAAGGTAAAGTCACTAATTATGCAGGTTTGTCAGCACTAAGGAATTTCCCAGGCATGGGACTTTGAAAGACCCAAGCAAACTGAAAGGAATTAGTCACTCTATCTGAAAGTTTAGATGGGTTTTCCATCTTTGGAGGCAAATCAAGAATGTTTGGGGTTGAGTAAAAATCAAGGACAAAGCAGAAAAGAGCCAAACACTTTCTAAGTGCCATAAGACCGTTCTAGAAGGAGCATAGCAGAGAGAGAAGAAAGAGCTTAATTAGACAGACGGACCAAATCATGGGTCATACAGAATGGGGGAAGGGAGCATGTGGTAACTTGCATTTATTCTAAAAGCTTTTGGATGTTGTCGATAGGCTTTAATACAAGAGTGCCATGATCAATTCATTTCATTTGGACATTTGTTTATCTGTCATTGATTGACTATCAACTTTTTTCCAGCTTTGAATCTTTTTATTCCAATCTCTCTCAATGAGAACCTTTATTTGTTATGCTGAGTCTTCCTCTCCACTTCAACACACATGGTGCCTACTGCCAGGGCCTGCACAAAGTGTGATGAAAATTCCTTGTTGAGTAAACAAATGACAGAAGCATTGAAAAGTGGTTAATTCCTCCTTCACATCAATCCTATAAAGGACCTTCTCAAGGGAAACAACTGATAAGAAAGCTCTTAAAGGCCAGAAAAACACTCCAGTGTAATCCATAGCCTTTAAATTTATAACACCTCTTTTCTTAAGGTTCCTGGGGGAGTATTTATAGGTTTATCTGATAACTGAATATTTCCCATTTTATTGTACATTTCAAATTTTAATTGTAAAAATAAAATAATTTAATTATTCTTTCTTCAAACTCCATGTACAATTGTATTCTGTCACTCCTCTTTTTGATCCCTTGACCATATCTTCAATAGTTTCTATGGGTTTACAATCACTTTAGGTTATTATAAAAGTCACTCATCCCAGACTGACTTAAGACACCAGTCTCAGACACAGTGCATGTAAGACCTGAGCCCCAAACAGGCCTCACTTTATAGAACTTGAAGTATAAATGGGATGTATGGTTTGATTTTAGATCTTCATACTCCAACACCTTAAATAAATGTTTGGTTCTGGAATATTTTCTCTCTCATCTATATCTTGTCTGTCTTTGCAGGGGCAGTGGACAGGAGGGAATAGATATGAAGAAAGGATATCTGTGTGGGAGGAATACTCAATTTTATCCTGACTCAGGCTAATTTCAATTGTTGCTGATGTTATTTACCAATGTGGTCATTTCTGTAAATGTGTGAGTAGTTTACCTGAGGTAAAAATTAAGTTTCACTCTCTCTTCCTCTCTTGGTAAGCACTTAAAGAAAAGAAACTGCATCTCCTTTCAACCTTGAGAGTTCCACACAACCACTTCTTTGTCTATGTGGTTTCCATCTCTATCAGAAACCAGTGGGCAACCTCACAACTATCATCTTGTACGTTCAAGATGTTTTCACTCCACTTAAAGGCACAGGGGACTACTGAGATGCTGTTCTCATCTTCCAAGTATAGGATTCTGGCATTCTCTCTAGTAACCATTTTAATCCACATCCCTTTGCTAACATCACCCAGGTTTTCCTTTGGAGGATGGATCCCACACCCACCCCCCATACATTATTGTGTAGCACCTATGTGGTTTGGATTCACTCTACCTGGGCTCCAGAGCTGGGCTCTAACTGTTCAAAGGCAATTTACCTTAATTTAATCCTTTGCCATGGGAATTAGGTTGGGTGAGTCCCAGTCTTCTTCCTAAATATACAATCCAATGATTTCAAATCACTCTGCTGATCTGGGTAATACTGTTGCAAACATCTCCAGGTGAAAAGCAGTTTTTTGTCTCCTTGGAAACTTTCTTCAAACTTCAGTAAAAATATGCCAAACTCTGCCAAGAAATTAAGATTCATTTCTTTTCAGGCCTGCAGATCTCCAGCTGAGTAATCTAACATAAAGGTCGAGATCTTGGTGTGTACTTCTCATAAACACCTCAAGCTCCACTCATTTGTAGACTGGGGAGCCCCTTTTATCTTGGCTTCAGATGAATGGAATTACTCACATCCTACACGGAGAGGAAAAGTACTATATTTTTCTTTGTTCTCCCAATCTGGGGACAGGTATGGACTCAAAAAAGATGGGAAGGAATGGGGATATAAAGAGGTGAAGTGAGGCACTAATAGAGATGCTGTTAGCCTATATGACCTTTTTTAGAGGATTAGAGAAAGGCATACCACTCTGGAAGGAGATATCCTGTGTGTACATAGCCAGGTTAGAAAAGTGCAGACTACATTTTAGTCCTCACCCTCTTGGCTGTGCACATTTGGACAGTAAACAACCTGCACAAAACAAATATGGGATGTGGTCCTAACCCTGCAGTGACAATCAGAGATACTAAGGCTAGTTTGGCTATTGCTTAATAAATACTAAAGAAAGAGGATCTAACTTCAACTGGTAGTTGTTGTGTACTAGGTGTGTCATTCAAGTGAGAAGTCAAAGGAAATTTTTTACCTGATTTCTTTCTGAATAAATAAAATTACATACATTTGCAGCAACTTATGCTGCTGCTTAGAAAAAAAAAATGTTTTCAAAATAGGACAAACTCTTCGGGTCCCCTCCCACTGTGGGAGCTTTTCTGTCCTCTTAATAAATCCTGCTTTAAAAAATAATAATAATAACATCCAAGAGTCATTTGCAAGAGATGCTATTGCTTATAATAATTTATAGGAACTTGGAACTTCAAAACTAAACCACATTTTGAAGTTACGCTATGCTATCTTTACCTAACATGCACCAAATAGCTGGAATATATTTTAATTAAAAGAGCTAAACTCTGGAACCAAATATACAATGCATTGAGAACATCATGAAAATAAAATAGCTTATCTTCAACCTATTGAGAACTGTGATATAGCCAAGTCTTCTATTTTGTTTGTTTTTGCTGTATTCATTTAAAAGAGTTTTCTTTCTTTTTTTTTTTTTTTTTTTTTTGACCATACATATTAAAAGTCACTTATATTCCTTAATTCAAGGCAAAGTCATCACTGGTTCCTCCATGATCTACTTATTATTCCCATGTGTCCCCATTCCAAACTGGAATTTTTTCCCAGCAACAAGCCACTATTTTAATGGATTTAAAATATATCTTTGGATGTTATGTATCCTTGTCAAATACATGCATTTGGGGAATATTTTAAATGTTTAATTTTAATTATTGTACATTATTTTACTTTTAAATGTATAAATATACTTACTGATGTTGGCATTTTTCAATTTATATGTAGTTTTAAATCTTTATATGTGCTATTATGGAATTCTATTTTCAGTTTTTTAATCCTCAGCAGTGATTTTCATAAAATTCATTTTTATCCTGTGTACATGAGTCTGGGTCTGTGTATGTGTGT
Source organism: Carlito syrichta (assembly GCF_000164805.1). NCBI lineage: Eukaryota > Metazoa > Chordata > Mammalia > Primates > Tarsiidae > Carlito > Carlito syrichta. The sequence goes on along the minus strand of NW_007257232.1, from coordinate 3,298 downwards.
GTGTAATTTTTACTTTCACTTGCAACAGAATATTTCATAGTTTGTATTCCCACCTTATGGTTGCTCTTTTAAAAAAAAATATTTTAAATATGTGGGGTACAATTCAGGGTCAGGTATACAAATGTTCATTAGGCAGGTACCCTTGTTTCTTTAGTAATGAATTGCTTCCAACTCTATGCATGTCTCCTTATGAACTTAGGTAAAATTTGGATGCTTTGTCATAGGACATGTGCACACAATTTTGCTAAGTACTGCCATGTTGCTCTCCAAAATGACCACAGTAGTCTACACTCTAACCTCAATGAATTATGGGCTCTCTTGCCAATATACATCACCTTTACAATGGACTTTCTGTAACTATCTCAAGGAGACATTTATGGAAGTGGATAGATTTCAGAGATCCCTGAAAAGAAGCTATGATAGAGATAACTGTGAGGTGTGTGGATAGTACAGAGAGGATATTAGCATTGTTAATGAGGTTGCTGCAAATTACATGGATAAATAGTTGATAACTTAACACTATGAAAGGAACTAGTTCTTACTATTTTCTTTTTTTTTTTTTTTTTTTTTTGAGTTGGAGTCTCACTCTGTCACCCAGACTGGAGTGCAGCGGCCGCTCCCGACCACTGCAGCCTTGGCCTACTGGGCTCCGTCAATCCTTCTGCCTCAACCTTCCGAGTAGCTGGAACTACAGGTGCGCACTACCACACCCAGCTAATTTTTTGATTTATTGTAGAGATGAGGTCTCGCCAAGTTGCCTAGGCGGGTCATTGTACTATGTATACTTAAGGTATACAACATGATGTTATGGACTACAAACACACCTCTTACTCTCTTAAAACTATGTTCTGATTTTCACAGTTAAACCTGCTTATTACAGATTAGGAAACTCTGGAAATGTACAACAAAAATACAATTTTATTCTATCTTTCTTATTCAGAAGCAATTAGTCTGATCTATAATTTTGAAACATATTTGAGATTTTTCTGATATGCTACACTTTCTATACTTTACCCAAAATATATTTTATGTTTGATCCTGTGTATCTTAAAGCTTTCCTCCAACATTGTTTTTAAAGGCTACTTAGGGGGGACAGGAACAAGATGGCGACGGGATAGGTGGACTTGTGAGATTCTCTGACCTTGAGTTCCCAAAAGACTTTTATTTTTCTTTCCCCATCCCCCAGCCCACCACCAGCCATGCTGGTCCAAGGCCTGGGGACCTTCGGTCCCACGCAGGGCCAGATACTGCAGCCCCCTGCTGCTGCTGTTCCACCGCATGCATGGGAGTCTTGGGTCCCAGCTCCCTCCCTGGCTACATTGTCTCCCACCTGGCACCCAGCACAAAGCTGCCAGTCACTCAGGGAGGCTCTGGGTGCCCACCCCTCAGAGACACCTGTCCCATTCCTTGCTGAAGTACCCTGTGGGGGGTCCAGGGCCACTCTCGCCATTCACCACCTGCCCTTTTTAGCTTTGGAGCTCTGGAGCTCTGGGCTCACCCTGGCTGAGGCACTCAGTTCATGACCCCAAGCTGGGGGATCCAGACAAGTGGAGAGAAATGGATCTGCAAAAACTGCCTTGGCCATTCTCCAGGCAGAGACTTCCATTTCCCCGCTCACCTATCAACAAACCCTACATCAGTTCCTAAGGTCACATTGCAAAACAGGAGACAAAGCTCCACCCCTACACTGAATCAGACAAAAGCAACCCCCAGGCAGCCGACTAAAAAAGAAACAAAAAAACCCAAACTGCAAGTAAATCTACTGCCTCCAACAAAAAACAAAGAGGAGAGGCAGGAGATCAGAGCTGAAGTGACTTTAGTCTGATCACTTATTTTGACTTAAGATTTTATCATTTTGACTGTTTGTTTTGATCACATTTGTTGTTTGCCTTCTGACTTACACTGTTTCTTGATTTTATTGATCTGTGTAGCTATCAGTATTCTTTAGGGAATCTTTCTTATGTGTCTTTTTTCACTTCTTTCTGGCCTTGTGTCTCTTTCTCACCTGATAGTTGGTATGT
>NW_007257232.1:0-452 GCF_000164805.1 Carlito syrichta | reverse complement strand
GCAAAAATTCAAACACAAGAGATTCAGAGAACCCCTGCAAGACAACAAATGAGAAGACCAACTCCTAGACACATAGTAATTCACCTAAGAAAAGTAGGCATAAAAGAAAAAATCCTAAAGGCAGCAAGAAAAAAACGCCAGATCACCTACCATGGAAGACTAGTCAGAATAGCAGCAGATTTACCTACAGAAACCCTGCAGGCTAGGAGAGCTTGGAGCCCTATCATCACAGTCCTAAAAGGTAAACAATTTCAACCAAGAATAACCTAACTGACCAAGCTAAGCTTCATCAGTGAGGGAGAATTAAAATCTTTCCCAGATATTCAATCCCTAAGAATGTATGCTACCACCAAACCACCTCTACATGACACACTTAAGAAAGTACTAAACAGAGAAGAAAAGGAAAAAAGAACAACATTCTTCACAAGAGTACAGGGAAAAGAATAATATAT